>NC_136482.1:168712962-168790462 GCF_053919585.1 Euprymna scolopes
ATATTAATTCGAAAAAACGCTATTAAAAAAAAAACATAATAATATTGAATTTATATCATTTTTTTAATTGCAACTTCAAGGTAAATCTTTGTTCAATACATGTATTTAAACTTTAAAAAAATAAATTATTTTTTACTTATTTGAACTCTTATGTTTCATAATAAATAGAAATTTCGATAGATTTAAATATATTTTGTTCAAATTTCGAAAAAATAAATATGGGGGAGGGGACACACACTAAAATAAAATATTTCCCCTCGTATATTTTACGGAAACTGCATTTTATATGCAATTTCATTCCAAAATGGATAAGTAATGCCAATTTCACAAAAATCTGACCATTAGTTGATTTTTGCTAGATTTATTAAACACGGGTATGTTTCCACGTTCGAAATGCTTACTACATGGAAACGTTATTTTAAACGCCAATTATGTAAACACGATTTTCGTCTCGTAATTTCATTATTTTCGTACGATGAAATTTTTTTTTTAAATTATTACTAGTTTATTTTACCCTTCTTTATATAAAAGTTACATCGTTTTACAATATAGGGGGGGGGGTAATTCTGTGGTGACTTTTGGAGGTGCCTACTGACGTGCCATCAGCTAGAATCGAAACGAAAACATTTAGCGTTCAAGCCTCTTCACTCGTGGGATCTGGCCTTACAGACATGGACAATCATAGCTCTTCATTCTTCACTGTTCTCGGTCTTTCTAATGATCTCATTGTTGGTGCCGTCTTCATTCGTTGCAAGTTTGTTTAATCTGTATGTGAATTTTCTTTACGTTGTCTTCCTCTGCTCTTGTTTCCGCAGTTTCACCGATTTCGAATACAATAAAAGTACAGTGTGGAATATTTTTTGATATTCAGTTAATCCCGAACAACGCCGAGTCTACCTGCTAGTATTATATAAAGAAAAAATGAAAGAAAGAAAGAAAAAAGATAGGTATATTGAAGTATTTTCGCCTTTTCTTTTCTTTTTTTTGTTTAATAATTTTGTATTATTTTCTAAGCAGTGGAGTAAAGACGTTCCCTGTGAAACTGAAATCTGGGTCTTTATATATATATATATATATATATATATATATATATATATATATATATATATATATATATATATATATATATGCTTTTGAGATAATTAATTAAAAAAAAATAAAATTTTAACATGCATACACTTCCGCACAGAATGAAATAAAAACAAACGAAATTTCGCTTGTCTATTTTTAGAAATGCAGGCTTGATAGTAATCAGGTCAAGTTGAATATACCTTTAACAAACTTGTCAGACAACTATTAAAACTGTCCAGGATGAGACGATGAATTTGTCGCCCTAAAGAAAACAACACTACAGCTTTATTTTTAAACTCTTATTGAAAAAATAAATTCAGATAACTTGATTATGTACTAGAGTTGACATCTATTTAATGTAGCCGCCTTCAGCTTCAATCACCACCTCGATACCGGCCCGGAAGAAGGACCATGACTTTTCCACAATCGCCGGCGATCAAGCTGGTTTTGCTGTTGTGGGAGGTCATGTTGGTAATGTTTTCGACATATGACCAAATAAAGTAGTCCATCGGATTCAGGTCAGAGGAGGAGGAGCCAGTGTGAGAAGGGTATAAAGTTGTAGCACTCCCTCTGAAGCCAAGCCTAGGACTTTTTAGACTTGTGGGCCGGCGCCGAGTCCTGCTGCCACATCCAGGGTCTACCAGCGGCCACGTAATTACACCAGGGGATCACCATACTCTTCAGCACATCCAGGTACACTTTGGTGTTAACTATCAAGCGGACTTCCAAGATATGAGGTGGTATGGTGTGGCCCTCACTTGAAACCACGCAAAAAACTATAACCGTGACCGTGAACCTTATTTTCATCACCCTGGGCATGTTCCTGTTATTCGTGGCAATCCAACGATGCATTTTAAGGAGGGTGGCAGCAGTCCTATTGTCATAACTTAGATCAGTAGCGAGCATTAGTTGTACAGCGGCGCATCTCCGATCTCGCTCGTTGAATATTGTGTCATTTTCAGCCATGATAGAAGGCTACTATCGCTCTTGAGATTTGTACGCAACTGGCCAACTAGTAGATGGTCTGCAACAAAAAAAGCAAACCAGTTTTCACCGACTGGAAATGGAATCATGTCGCCTTTTCAAGGGCGATACTTTTATCGTTCCACCCTGTAAAGTCAAGGACATAGAAGACCTCAGTTAGCAGATTAACAAAATGATTTTCGTTAATAAGTTCAAAGGTGTAAACAGTTTCTTTTTCGAATAAAATTAGTGTGCGCATATACAAATCGGACTTAAAAGAAGAAAAAAAAAATCCAACACAAACTTAGTCTGATTTCATTATAATTTATTTCGGCCCGCCTGGAGCAAGCTTCTTCAGAGAAGATGAACTAGTCAGGGTTAGGGTTAGGGTCAGGTCTATGACTGACTCCAGGGTTTCTATTTACTTGCCTTCCCACGAGGACAGAGTTAGATACAAGGCCTGTTTTTAATCTAGGGAAAATCCAGATCCCAGATTGAATCAAAAATAAAAACTGTTTCAGTTATGAAAGATTTCTCCTCCACTGACCGAGAACAGGAATGGTAAAGTGTAGTATCAGAACAGATACTACACTTTGTTTCTAGTCAAAAGGATTGCCAAACAAAAATAAATGTTTGAAGTCAAATTTTTCATGTAAAAAGGCCTTTAAAAGGAAACATTGGAAACTTAAACCAAACTTTTAGATACAAAAAATAAATATTTGAAAGCAAATTTTTCAAGAAAAAAGGCTAAAATAAGGTCAAATTGAAAACTGAAGCCTCATTTTTAGGGGGGAAAAAATGGCCAATAAAAAAACAAATGAAAAATTTCTTTATTAATCTCGACTCCTAAATGAGAGACACTTTGTGTGTGTGTGTGTGTGTGTGTGTGTTCGCGTGTTCGTTCTCTTTAGACTCTGAAATGGCTGGGCCAATGTTTATTAAATCTCACACAAAAATCTTTGTATCTGGGAGTGTTCTTAAATAGGTTTCGGATCGGAATGCCTCTGATAAGTATAAAAATCGCTAATCACTAATCGAAAATTTTGATTAAAGAAGGAACGGTTCGATTGTGAACGAAGTTAACACCTTATACAGCCTAACATCGCAAATGCATTTGACAAGTTTTGTCACAACACAAGCAGAAGAGTCCTGCAAATAAAATCAACAGTAGGTTCTTTGATAAGACAGGACCGCATTCGAAATGAATATTTCTATTTAGGGCACAATTGAACCATGATATGTGATCTTTTCACTTTAAACTTTAATTCAAGCCATTAGGTTCTCTACAGTGCAATGACAGACTACAACGGCCTAAAAAGTATAATCTTATTTTCTGGGTGTGTGCATGTGATTTAGATGAGTATCTTCTAACAATAATATCAAAAGTTAATCTTGAAATTTTTACTTAAAATTTACGTTTTATATTTTAATTTACGTAAATTTGATTTTTACTCAAGCTGTGTGACAAATGGAGAGACCTCAAACAGACTAAGTATGAAAGCGATGCGGGAGCGGACAAACAGACAAGCAGGTCAAGATGAGCATGCTTAAGGCACATTGAAAACGCATTTTATGACAGTTTTTTTGAAGAGATATTGTTTTTAAAACAGACTACACCTCCATAATGTTTAAAAAAATTTTTTTTACTTGTTTACCATTGTTTTAAAGCAGATGAAATCAATTTTTATAAGTGTTCGTTTTCTTCATAGCTGAATAAGTTTTTAGTGTTTTAACTTATTTTAAAGCGCTTATTCTGTTAAAAAACAAGTAGCATTAAGTGTTACGCGAGAAAAAGAAAAAAATGTTCGACATGAGAGGATAACATCTTTTAAATCTCAATAAATGCTCAGTTTCACGCAGTTTTTACCGATTTTTAGAATTCGTTGACTTTATTGTCGGGTACCATTCAGTATTTATCTCTCTTTCTTTTGCGTCTGTCGTGACAAATAATGCTATGGAGGTCAAACTATGGCGTCTTGGATCGACGTATTTTGAGTTTTTTTTTTCTCTTTCCCGGCATAAATTTTGGCTCGCAAAGCATCCCGATCCCGGGATAGTGTTGTCCATTGTTCACATTCCACACCGAAATCCCTGAGATCTCGCTTTAGTACATCATTAAATCTAGGATGCGGACAACCAACATGCCTTCTGATATGCTTGTTTGAAAACAAAGAAGTACATCCCGCACAGGGCTGGAGCGAGCACGCAGTCCTGTTTGACTCCGCGATTGATCAGAAATCGGTCTAACAAATCTCCTCCATACTGAACTCGCCCATGCATGTTCTCGTGAAATGCTTTGATGAGTGACAGCAGAGTAGGAGGACAGCTTGCTTTCTCAAGAACGAGGAATAGAGCTCCTCTGTCGACCAGGTCAAATGTTTTTGCCAGGTCTATGAAAGCCATATGTAGTGGTTGTCGTTGTTCTCGTATCTTCTCATGGAGTTGTCTTACACAGAAGATGATGACGTAGAAGGTCAACTATGGGCCTGACCTTCAGGGCAGGTCTGTAGTTGACTAACCTGCCCTAAAACCACATTGTGATTCAGGATACACAGTTTTGGCAATTTTCTGTAGATGGGACAGGAGCAGACGGGCCATCACTTTCCCAGTTACACTGAGAAATGAAATGGTAATTGTTGCAATTCCCTCTTAAACCTTATCTGCATCTTTCAACTCTTGTGGAACAGTTTTTTATGCCCAGCAGTAGAGGATAAGCCGATGGATATATTCGGTAAGAACCTCTGAGCCTGCTATTCCATCCTAACCTGCAGCTTTATTGTTGCGGTGAGCAAATATTACTTTGGCTACCTCTTGGATGGTCGGTTCGTTGTCTAGTTCATTTAGGGTTGGGAACTGATTGATTGACTGAATGGCTTGGTGAGACATGTTGCTGTCACCATTATACAAGCCATCAATCTAATTTCTCAGAATTACTCATTGGCGTAGAATGTACTAGAATGACAAAAATTTATTTATTTATTTATTTTTTGTTTATTACATTTTCACCCCAAACAAGGCACATTGCCACTGTGGTGTAGGGGGCTACTATCAGGGGCAGCAACTACTGGGGCATTATGTTGAGATTTGGGCAGCAAGATGTCGGTTCACGTTACACTTGAAATTCTACATGTCAATACAGTTGGGGAAGCAGGGACCTGGAATGGAATTCTAGAGTCTAGCGGTTCTGGGGAAGAAACTACTGGAGTAGAAAGATCTTCTACATCTAGGGATCTCTACTGTGTGGGGGTGGGATTTAGCTGCCTGTCGGGTTTGTCGAGGGTGTCTACGTCGTGGGGGCACAAGTGTCTGCAGTTCGTCAGAGCATTCACCACTAAAATACTTGTAGAACAAGCAAAGGGATGCAAGGTTTCGTCGATGGGGCAGAGGCTGAAGCTTAGATGCCAGTTCAGGGCCTATCAGATTGACGACTCTCTTTTGAACCTTGTCTAGGAGCGAGAGACTAGCAGCAGATGCACTAGCCCAAATGTGACAGCAATACTCCATACATGGGCGAATGGTGGCCTTATAGAGGTACAGGATACTTTCAGGTGTCAGTAGTTTTCTAGCACGGTAGAGAGAGCCTAACTTCTTTGCAGCGGCCCTGGCAATGTTTTCAATATAATTGTTATATAAGTGTAATATAAAATTACTCTAAACCATTAAAAAGCCTTAAAAGTAATGGGGTTACTTCACATTAAATTGGGCAGCACTGTTCATGCCCACCATTCACAATCGAGTACATTTTTAAGTATCCTGAATATTTTGAAAATGAAAAAAAAATTTCTGAATTAAATATTCGCCAAATTTAAAATATCCTGTTATTATCGGATTGTTTGTATTATTTGTACTTTTCCAAATATAATTAACGTAGGAACAACACTGTCATTTGTTAAAGTGAATATTAGTTAACAGTCGAGAAATTGTCAACAGTAACAAAAATCAGCAAATACCGGATGCAGTAAAATTCAAGTATCTTTTATACGGACTGTAACTGTGTTTAAGTTTTTATTTTTTTATTTCATTTCTTTTATTAATAGTTGTCTTTACAACAGTTAACTGGTTGCTTGTCGTGTAATCATTGTGAACTTTATTCTTGAAAGACTGTAGATAAAATGTCTGACTACCACTAACTCTAACTTTTGGAGTGCAGGTTCGTTTACAACTTAAGGAATGAGCCCCCTTAATTAAATTAAGCAGTGTGTAAAGAACACTTTGAACAACATAATTTGAAATTATGTAAAAATAAAACGTTGTTTTAGCATGTGAAAAGTGCTGCATATATTTTTTTCATTTTGTGCTGTTGTTACAAATTTCTGTTGGTAAATTTTCTGCACTTTAACTAATCGAAAAATGCTTATATATTATGGTGAGGGTGCTTAGAGCGTATCGTAATGGCGACCAGTTAGTTATACCCAAAAAGAAAAAAGTGTAAAGAAGAATAAAATAAAAGTTACCGGCAGTTCCTATTGATTGAATGAGTGACCTAAATAAAATTCTAACACGGCTGATCTCTCCCCCCCTCTCTCTCTCTCTATCTATCTCTCTTTCTCTCTCTCTCACACTCTCTGTATTTCTCTATTTCTAACTGTCTTCCCCTCTCTCTTTCTCTTCCCTTCTATCCCTCTCAATCTCTACCTCTGTTTGTCCCCCCCCTGTATCCCCTCTGTCTCTGTCTCTTTCTCTCTATTGCTCACTGGTCATTGAGAATGTATATTGCTGAGCCAATCAGCAGGGGCGGATTTTAGCAAGGGAGAAAATATTATCTATAACTAGGAATATGTGAAAGATATCCTAAGTGTATGTGTCGAGTAATAAGAGTGGTGAAACCTCAGTAGAGTAAGAATAAGTAGGAATGTTGGCGCTCATCAGAACTAACGTAAGATTTTAATATAACGCCTAAATGTGTATATAATGTTGGTTGTGCTAAAGTTACATCAGGCGGTGGCAAATAGTGTAGATATAATAAATTTGTATGTGGCCTCTGTTGTAGTAAACATACGGTATTTTGGTCCAGAACGGAAAAAATGCGCCTCTTTCATTATATAGAAGATAAAATAATTATTAAATAAAACGTTATAATTATTCTTTTGGGGGCTTCTACAAAATTTGAACTTAACCAAAACGACTTTTCCCAAACTAAAGCTAAGGGCTTAACTCTATTTAAAATTAGGTGATTAGGAGCTTAGTCTACATTTCTCGAACGGTCCTAATTTTCCGTTGTCAAAATGCCATTTTTACCTATTTATTCAGTTTTGCCCCTTTTACTGGCGCCATTCTTACCAGGTCTCTCTCCCCCTCTCTCTTTATATATATATATATATATATATATATATATATATATATATATATATATATATATATATATATATATATATATATATATATGTGTGTGTGTGTGTGTTTATGTGTGTGAGTAAGCGTTTGATTATTAAATTTGGATCAAATTGTTATAAAAACTGTAACACATTTTAAGATAATGCTTAAAAAATTATTATTCAAAAACATTCAATTGTTTCATGTGTTAATTTTAAAGCTAGAAATATTTTTATTTTCAAATCTTTTTTAGGTTGGAAAGTATTCCCCCCCCCAAACAATTATGAAATGATTAAAATGTTTGATTTGTTTACGAAAAAACAGACATGTAGTCTGGTGGATTTAATTTCGTGATTCAATTGTTGTTTTTACATAGAATTAAAAAAAGATCCATTTATTACTTTACGTTGTTTCTAGTTTAATTTCAATGAATAATTCATTAATCTATATATCTATAAAAGTGAAAATGTGTGTGTGTGTGTGTGTGCGCACGCGCGCGTATTTCCCTACCAAACTTCTCTGTCAATTTTCAGTCTACACACTCGAGATTTGACATAAGGGGTATTGAGATTTGGGAAAATCTTTTTAATCGGTTTTCGGCCAGAGATTTGGCTTTCACGGGGTCAAAGTTCAACGATTTGACCTTTGAAAACTAGCAAACTCCTCTGCTAATTTTGGTCTAAGCACTTGGAATTTTAGATGTAGGTTACTTGGACATGGATCAAACTTTTTAATTTTATTTGTGCCCCAAAATATAAATGTCAGGGGAGAAAAATTGGGGTCAAAATTAAAACAAATTGACCTCTTCTGTCTCTACCAAATTACTCAGCCAATTTCTAGTCTAAATATTTGAAATTTTACGTAAAGGGTATTCAGAGATAGAGCAAGTTTTTTTTACTCGGTTTGGGTCGAAAATTTGAGCGGCCAAGGGGTCAAAGTTTAAAAGATTTGACCTTTGAGGTGTCTAGCAAACTACTCAGCAAACTTTGGGTCTAAACATTTGAAATTTATACATAACAGGTATTCAGACATGCGGCAAGGCTTTGAATCAGTTTGGGGGCGAAAATTTGGCTGCTAAAAGGTCAAAGTTTAAAGAGTTGACCTTTGCAAATTCTACCAAATTCCTCCGCCAATTTTGGGTCTAAAGACTTGAAATTTTAGACGTAAGTAACTTGGATATGGGTAAAACTTTGTATTTTGATTTGAGACTAAAATTTTAAATGTTAAGGGGGCAAAATTGGGGGCAAAATAAAATAAAATTGACTTCTGAGGTCTCTACGAAATTACTCAGACAAATTTTGGTCTAAACATTTGAAATCAGGGCAAGTTATGAACAGTACACAGGGCCTGAGCAAAGCCTGGCTGAACTGCTAGTGTTAAATAACAATAAAAATAATATCGTGTAAGGCACGTTAAGGCGAGAACAAGTATAATCTGACATACGAAAACTTGTCACATATTTAATATAGAAACTCCCATTGTCACTAAAAGTAGTCACTCGTTCAAAAATACTTTGAAACTGTCTCGCTTCTATTTATATCTTTATTTTTATTTTAACCCACGTGATAGGTTATTTATTTATACTTATATAATATAGATTATCAACTATCACGCATATTAACATTATTGAGCGTGATTTATGTAAATAGAAGGTCGTTCCATTCAAGTCACGGAACCTGCTGATGTCGTAAAATAAAGTACAATTGGAGGAGTGGGTAATAATGGCGGAAAAAAAGATAGGGGGGGGTATAGTTTTGAAAGCCGGTTTATCATATTTTTTTGTAGGTTACCGACTACTTTTTTTTTTTATTGTATTCGAAACATTAAAGCCTAAAGTTCAAAGTTAATTTCTAAAACGAAAAAAGTATTTCTACACGTGAAAAAAAAAAAAAAGTTATAATGAAAAATGTTTTCACGGCGACATTCGCAAACTGACAAGTTCAGATAAATTTAGAAGTTAAATAAATTAATTGTAAAAGTCTCATGAAAGATAGATATTAGTTTTCTGGGTGTGTTTCAAAGATAATTAACTAAAGAACATTCCTAAAATATTAAATTAAAAGAAAACACCTTGCTTGTACAAAAAATAGCTTAATTAGCCCCCAAAAGCGAAAGATTCTGGCTTCGCTTAAACAAAACAAATGAAGACGTCTAAGCATCGATTCTACGGAAGCCCAAAATGTCAGAAAGTCAAAAGGCTGTCCGAAAATAACGTCAGATAGTTGGAGGGAGAAAGGGAGTGTTTTTTTTCTTCTCAGCTATGCATCGGTACTTTCCTATCGTGAACGTTTGTATAATTTTTACCATGTTAAATTAAATTAATTTTCTGCATTCTTGCTTTAAAAAATATTTTTCCAGATCAACAGTGCTCAATACGTATGTAGAGCTAGGTAGTGAGTAAGCTTAATCGCCATATATATTTTATAACTTACTATATATATATATATATATATGTATATATATATATATATATATATATATGTATATATATATGTGTGTGTGTGTGCAAGAGAACTTTAAATTGACTTACACCTACCAAGTTCCAATTTCTTTCTTTTTATTGTGACCCCTTAGCAGCTTATTTAACCGGCTAAAGATCCATTAAAAAAGCCACAACAACATACCATCATTTGTTCCACCTAGCACCGCTCTGTGACATTTCATTTCGGGGTAGATGCAGTTTGAAAAATCGAAACAGAGATATTGAGTTTTATAAATTATTAGATTAGATTAGTAGATAAGATGAGTTTTAACCGGCCGAAGAAAACAATTTGGAGAAAGCCCAACGTTCAACTTAATTTTTACAAAATGATAATTGATGTACGTATCTGTCCCCCGTAACAAAAATGTCATATTCCAAAAATCACGTAAATTAATCAAACATTGGTTGACTAAGAAAATAACATTTTACAAGGAAGCAAGAACTTTGTGTCTTCATTCATCATAGTTACTAAATAAAGAGAAACAGTTCAATTTAAACTACTTGAGATAAAAACTAGCCTTTTAATGCCTATACTATTAAAATCACTAAAAATCGTTAAAAATAAATTTTATATATGTAAAAGGTACCTGATCAATGTACGTAACTTTTGGGATATGACATTTTCGTACATCATAATGATTTTTCTGTATTTTTTTTTCGTTAGTACGTTGAAGTACGGATTTGCAGCAACAAAACTTTATAACCCCAACGCCATAAGCGTTGAAAGTTGTTAATATTTGTTTTTATTAAGATGTCGAGTTAAGAAATGATCATTTTTTACACGTGTCACTATGTAATATAAAACTGGTTTTAACTCATAAATGTCATATATATATATATATATATATATATATATATATATATATATATATATATATATATATACAAGCAAAAGTACGTCGTTTACTGGGTTCAAAAACAGCCTACAGAAAATGGACTCTGATTTATGAAAGTATGATAAGTTATGAAAAGGAAGGGTTGTAAAGAGATAGCTTCGGATTTGGGGGTATCAAAACCAAAGCAAAATATGATGAAAGTAAAAATAAAATAGATAAACCCCATGATTTATTATACCATACCTGTTCACACTAAAACACTTATCACAATATTCTGTGGATATATTAATAAACCTTGTTAAACTTTGTGATATATTTACATTCTATGGAGCTCAGGCCCGAACAAACACCTCATAATTTTATTATACCATATTTCTTCACACTGAAACATAATTATCAAAGTATACTTACGCAGATAGATATGAAAAGTCTTTATTAAAGTTTGTGCCTATTTCCATTCTATGGAGGCCAAGCGCGAACGCAGACCCCACAATTTTATTATACCATCCCTATTTAAGTTAAAACATACTTATCAAAGTATTATTATGTACATCTATATGAAAAACACTAGTAAACGTTTTTTTTTTTTTAATTTTTAAATTTTTTATTTCCATACTTTGTGAACCAAGCGGAACGCAGACCCCACAATTTTAATGAATCATTCTCCCATTTTTTTTTTCAAAGATTTTCGGGATTGTTCCTAATGCTCCTACTATTAAAGGTATTATTTTGATTTTCTTTATCTTCCATATCCCTTTCAACTCTCTGGATAGCTCTGTTCCGTTTCTATTTTTCTTTAATATTCACCCTGTGGTCGGCTGGAACAGCAAAGTCTATGATTTGACAGGACTTTTCTTTCTTGTTAATTATTACGATATCCGGTCTTCTTGCTTGGATGGGTTTACCAGTTTGTATGTCCATGTCCCATTGGATTTTGTGATTCTCGTTTTCAAGTACTGTTGCCAGCTTATGTTTGTACCATTGTTCTGTGCGTTCGAAATACAGTTGTTTGCATAATTCCCAGTGTACCGCCATTCCCACTTGGTCGTGTCTGTTCATGTATTCCTTTTGGGCCAGTTTACTGCATTCACTTACTATATGGTTTATCGTTTTGTCTCTTTGTCCACAGAGTCTACATTTGCTGTTTTCTTGTGTTTTGCCGATCTTTGCTTTGATGTGGTTGGTTCTTATCGAGTTATCGCGTGCTGTAGTTATTAGAGATTCAGTTTCTCGGCTTATTAGTCCTTTTTGCACCCATGTTCAAGTGTTTGGTCTTTTCATCTTTTGTCAGCCTTATGAATCTTTCATGTAGTTGTTTTTCTTCCAATTTTTTATTTTCTCGTCTTATCCTTTATCTGTCTGTTTTGTCGATTTTTTTTCAGTGTCTCTCGCTGCCATAATTATCCTTTCAGTGTTTTGCGTTATGTATTTTTCTAATTCTTTTTTTTGTGTCATGCACACAGTCTTCTATACAAACTAGTCCTCTTCCACCTTCTGTCCTTTTCCTGTAGACTCGGTCAATATCGTCCTTTGGGTGTAGTGTATTATTATTATTATTATTATTATTATTGTCATCGTCGTCGTTTTTTTCTATCTCGTTTTTGTTTTTATTTATAGCAAAGCAAATCAATTTAATAACCAACCAGATTTTTATAATTAAAATACAACTTTAACTTCATTCAAAGAGAGAATGCTCAGAATAATTAACAAAGCTCACGCCCTCCACATGTTAGCAATGTTTTTCTAAATAGTAACATTATTTAGAAATTCGTCCGTAACAATGGAGGGCGTTGTTAAATATTTTGTTCTTACATCGTTTTCTCATTTTGCCTACCAATCGTCGACTATTTTCAACTGTTTATGAAAACTTTAAAGTAGCATGCTGTACACTAACGACGAACTGATACAATCTGGCTTTGTTTTAAAATCAAAATAAATCCTTTGTTTTACAATTTTTAATCAATTACAGGGAAAACATTTGAGAAAAATGTATACGCGGAAATTACCCGAAAATTTGAAAATCTAAAAAAAAAAAAAAAAAAAGAACAACAAAAAACAACAAAAAACAAAAACAAAGCAAAAACAAATCTCTAAATATCTATTAATTTTAAAAGAATTAAAATCGGAATCGGGAATCGTATCTGAATGGGAAATTATTTAGAAAAGAATCAGTAATTGTATCGGAAAAATTTTGGAATCGTCCCATCACTAATATATATATATATATATATATATATATATATATATATATATATATATATATAAAAATGTAAAGTTGGTTCGTTCTAAACAAATAAAACCATATTTCTACGTTACCAATTTATTTGAAATTTTCAGACAACCCATTTTTAGAGTCGAGGTATGTTTTTATGTTATTAAAATAAATTTACCTCGCGAATTATTAAAATTAAAATATCAAATAAAATAAATATATTTTTTTAACCGTTACTACGAATCTGTTCTGTTGATAAAACTGAACTTCCGGTTCGATTCATTTCACAGCCCCGAATTGACGAAAGATTTCATTTTCTGTTAACTCGATAAGTAAAAAAAAAAGCAACAAAAATACATATTTCATTTGTTTATCTTCCAAATTTTTTAATTTACACATCTTTTCTTTATTATATAAGGCCAATAAAAAATGTTTGTCGCTTGCTTTTTGAGTTTTTTTTTTGTTTTTCGATATAAGATTCGTTGGTAAAGTACAGGTTTTTTTTTGTTCGCACTATTTTGTAAATCGTATTTCCAGGTTTAATTAGTTTTATGTTTTTTTATTCAATTGTAAGGTTAAAATACACCCTCCCCTCCCCATGTTAAGAATGACTTTTTAAATAATAACGTTATTATTTCAACACGGATCACTCTCTGCATGAGTATTGTACTTTCACCTAACAATTTAATAAACAAAACATGGTACTTATGTAGCGAAGGTACCGTGCTGAAATAACGCTATTAAGAAAGCCATTCTTAACATGGGAAAGGGAGAGTGTTCTGTAACTATTTTATATTTTCACCTAACAGTTTAATAAACAAAAGATAGTACTTATGCAGAGAAGGTACGGTGCTGAAATAATACCGTTATTTAGAAAGCTATTCTTAACATGGGGAGGGAGTTTTGCATCTATTCTAAAATATGAATGCTTTTCGTGCACTTATTGATCCGTGCTGAAAGAATAACGTTATTATTTAAAAAGCCATTCTTAACATGGGGAGAAGAGGGTGTTTTGTAACTATTCTGGACTTTCACCTAACAATTTAATAAACAAAAATTAAACTTAAGCAGACAAGGAACAGTACAGAAGCATTAACATTATTTAGAATACAATTGAATAATAATAAAAAACTTTAATTAAACTTGGAAATACGATTTAAAAAATAGTACGGATCGGTAAGTGCATTAGTCCCATAAATTTGTCTAATTCTTAATTTCTTATGTTATTGGAAAAAAAAAAGGTAAATATGAGGAATTACTCCATCCTCGAAAATTCCTTTAAAATTAACACTCCTATAGGTTTTCGGGGTCGCTGAAAACGAAAATAACCTTTATAATTAAGGCAAACGAGTAGTTTCCAAGAGATGAAGAAATGTTAGTTAAAAAAAGTGAAGGATCACTTTTCCATAATAATTTAACGTAAAATGATCACCCACTTTGTGGCCACGATATTTGGGGTGGGGGCTTTCTTTCTACCCTTGGAAAATCCTTTAAAATTACCTGCTTAAATTGGTTGGAGAGGCGGGGGGTCGCCTCCCCCCCCCAGAAATATGCCCCTCTCTCAGGTGGCCAGAAAGTGGGTGCTCATTCTAAGTTAAATTTAAATTGAAAAGTGATCACCCACTTTTCGAAAAAGTAATTTCTTCATATCATGAAAACTTTCTTTTTGCGACGGAAACGGTTTGCAGATTCGTTTTTAGTACACTGAAATCTACAATAAAATATTGCGTTATATACGAACATGAGACGGGCCTTAAAGTAAAATAATACCGGATTTTTGGGGCAGATTTGCCATTTAGTTGTATAATATCCTCAAACCAGGTAATCACTAAAAGGGACTCTTAAAAGTCGTTACCTGTATCGATCAAAATTTAAAACCACTGATTATATGTCAGTCTACATCACAGTAACATATATTGAATGAGTTTCTAACAGTATTTTGTATAGTTTTTTTTAGTTTAAACTCATTTTCCCAAAATTTCCCCAAACTTAACGTGTTCGATACAGTCTGCCGCCATTTGTATTTTTCAAATATACCGATAAACACTGCAGGTTTTTGAACTGATTAAACATTATACATTACATAAAAACGCCAGTTAGGTAGAACATTTACTTTTCTTGCCTTTGATAACATTTATTTGTTATATATTCATTTTTTGACAACTTCTTTGTATCTGTTAATACAAACCCTTTTCATTTAATGTAACGTTTAGTCAGTTCGAAAAACAGTGTTTATCGGTGTATTTGAAAGATACAAATGGTGGCGGACACTGTTGATTATGTTAAGTTTGAGAAAGTAAGTTAAAACTAAAAAAACTATACAAAATACTGTCAGAAACCCACTGATTATGTCAGCCTATGTCATGGTAACATATTCGGTGGGTTTTTGACACTGTATTGTATAGTTTTTAGTTTTCAACTTAATTTCCCAAACTTAACGTATTCAACAGTCTGCAACCATTTCTGTTTTTCCAGCCGATTAAACATTTTACCTTACATAAAAACACTAAGCAATTATCCAGTTAGGTAGAAATGTAACTTACCTTACCTTTGCTTTCATTTGTTTCTGGACAACTTTTTCGAATCTGTGTATAGTAACCCCCCCCCATCACTCAAATATTAATTACTAACTCATATTTTTGTATACAGAAAAAAAAACATTTAGCGTTTCAACGTTAGTTTTTATCCACTGATTGTTGGTCGAGCCCAAGCAATGATTGACGGTAATCCTGAGGATCAGGATCCAATTCTGCAAGAGTACTATTTTTTTCATTTTTTTTTTTTAGAGTGGATTGCTGTACTAAGAATATAAGAAACATGCATTTTCTCTTTTTATTAGAATTTTCCATGACACCAAATTTAGCCACAGCAACGCGTGGCAGGGTACAGCTAGTATATATATATATATATATATATATATATATATATATATATATATATATATATATATATATATAAATAAGAAGTGTATATTGAGTGATAAAAATCGCAACGCTTGGCATATCGAGACCTCCTTCATACGGTTGCAAGTAACAGATCTCACGACGAACCATAGGGGCCTTGTCAAACCACACAAACTTCAAAAGCGGCCGCTCCAATCCAGCAGTATATCTAACAAGAGTGAAGATCGAAGCACCAATACTCAAGCCCATAAACTTGTTATCGTTGGTTAGTACATCCAATCCACTTGACATGCTGCCTTGACAGAGTTATAAAAAAGACTTCGTACTCTAGTAAGCGATGCCCTTTTCTCTTCTCTGCAGCCTTTTTCTCACAGAAGAAACGTTGCAAACCTGTCCCTGCTCTATTGTTATTTTCATGGCAAGCGTTTCACTGAGCTCCAATCTATGATCCCTCCCTAGCAATCCTTCACAAAAAACACTTGTCTAGCCCAAATCACTATTAATAAATTCCCCCACTCCCTATCGTTGCTTAAACCTAAACATAAATTCCATGAACAGAGCTTCTGCCATAGAACTTCCCACCCCCGGGGAACTCTGGTCTACTTTTCAGCTGATTACAATATCATTATCTTCAAGTCCAACGTAAACAAGTTCTTGTTGAGCTGTCCTCGTGAATAGTTTAATTACAAACGATTATTACGCTACTGTCCCAATTACTACAATACACACCCTTATCCTTGATATGTGGTGACCGGTTTATATAAAAAAAAAAACTTCAATAAAATAGGTGTGTACCTATCTGACCATTCTGTATTTTTTTTGAAGTTTTTTTTTATATAAACCAGTCACCACATATCAAGACCCGGAACCCACTCGAGGATAAGGGTTAATGTGTGTATTGCAGTAACACATACTTCCGCCCCCTTCTAATAAACGGTTTGTATGGGTCTACAATCCAACTGCAGCCATAATCGCTCACGATACTTCCGACCAACATTTCTCAAGGTGGAGATCAGAAATAAAACCAGATGCCGAATAACATGCAAGGTTCGCCGGTCCAGCTAAAGGATTCTTGTCAGAAAATCCATTTTTGCAAGCAATAACTCACAAACTTATCAGTGCTATCTTTTCATACTTTCTCAATTGTATATCGACGAATCTAACCTTAGCACAGCTCGTAACAAGTATTGTAACATGGTCGGTATGTGCAGTGAAAGAAAGGTCCCAACACATGCAAGCACATAAAACACCAATGAAAGCGGACGATCTTGACGAATAGCTTTTAATAGATTGGAGGGCTTCGACCACCAGCGCATCAGGGTCTGTATACAAAAAAAAAAAAAAAAAAAAGAAAGAAAGAAAAAAAGAAGTCGAATACCGGAGTGAAATTGCGAGCTAAAATCGTTTGAAGACAAGACAGCCTTCAAATATCTAGGTTCAATTCTATTGAATGCTTTGGACAGATATAAATTGATCAACGTGATTTCTTAGTCAATATTTTCAATTATCACGTGAAAAATCTTACCGTTCCCGCCGCAAATCTGTTCAGTACTAATCAGACGAGACAGCTCAATGATGAGCTAAAATATTGGCCAAAATCTTTTGTTGCAATTGTTTTACCGACATGTCAGGAGGGAGGGGGAGAACAGAAAAGACGTTTAAGGTTTGGAACAAAATGACGTCGTCGCTTACAAAAGAAAATCTGGGTTTGTATTAATGTACACATAGATTCGAAAAAGTTGTCAAAAAATAAATGTTATCAAAGGCAAGATGTTACTTTTCTAACAAACTGGATACATTTTTCGTGTTTTTATTCAATGTAACATATTTATTCAGCTCGAAAACCATACAGTGTTTACCGATGTATTGGAACATTCAAGATGGCGTCTGATTCTCTCTTTAACACGGTAAGTGTGGGAAAAGATGTTATAGATAAAAAACCGGATAAAATACTGTTAAAAACTCGCTCAATATATGTTACCGTGACATAGGTTTACATATATTCGGCGGGTTTTTAATAGTATTTTGTATAGATTTTTATTTATAACACCTTTTTCTATACTTACGGTGTTACGCCATCTTGAATTTTCGAATACATCGGTAAACACTGTATGTTTTTCGAGCTGAATAAATATGTTACATTGAATAAAAACACAAAAAAATATATCCAGTTTGGCAGAAAAGTAACTTATCTTGCCTTTGATAACATTTATTTGTTATATATTTGTTTTTTGACAACTTTTTCGAATCTATGTGTACATTAATACAAACCCGAAAATCTTTTCTTGTAAAGGAAGCAAGCTCTGGTAATGAAAACGAATTTAACACACGTGTTTTCTCTCTAAAAAAACAAACAAACAAAAAACAAAAAAAGACGAAGACTGAAGATAGACCAAATACAGTATATCTTATATACCCAACCTCTCGATCAGCTAGATTTTACGAGACTAGTGTTTTTATATAACGCGTCGAATCCGCGCATTCGATTTCAGATAACAGAAAAATGATCTAGCGTCGTCCATAGACACGAGAGTGCTTTTATCACACTTTAAAACTGTGTTTAACGTCATTAAGAACCTGAAATTATCTCTACTAATTTTTCTCTTGTGCAGCAATTTGATAATGCACCTCCCCTAGCAAATACCGAGGAATAGATCGATTCCTAAACCAGGAATTAAACAAAATGATCAGCATGGGGACTAAAAAATACAACAGCCACAAATACACAGTAAAAAGACTTGTTTAACCCAATGTATTTAAAAAAATTTTAAATGTATTTTTATGTATTTTAATTTTTTTTTTAATGTATTTTAATGTATTTTAAAGTTTTTTTATGTAGTTTAATGTATTTTAAAGTTTTTTTTTTATGTATTCTAATGTATTTTAAAGTTTTTTTTATGTATTTTAATGTATTTTAAAGTTTTTTTTTTAATGTATTTTAATGTATTTTAAAGTTTCCCAGACTTCTTTCTCTTTTATTCAACATTCCCACCTAGACTTTTCATTCGCGCCAAAATGAACAACGTTGACTAAATAAGCGTTAAGTTCATTAAAAAGAGATCGGACTCCATGGCGAAGAGCTTTTGACAATAAGAACAAAACGTCTCCAAAATAACTTCGTTTGTAGTCATGAGACGCTCATCTGGTAACGTGATATCAGCGATATGTCGATCTGAAACAGATAGTGTCTCTTTGCACGCAATGCAGCAGTCATGCTTGTTGCTTTCTGTTGCATTCCTAGCCCTACTTACAAATTTCTGATCCTCTTAGATAGCTAACGCGACTAGTTTATAATTAAATTAAACACTTTAGATATAGCTTTACTTAAAGGTTTAGTAATGTATACCGATACTCTATGGCTGACTGGGATAGCTTCCGTACATTCATATCTGATTTACCTCTGCACTCCATGTTTAAAAAGGAAGTGTCCTCTATAGTATCAGATCTGACCGAATGGTTAATTGTAGGTAGAGACCAATTCATACCATCTAAAAAATTCCAACAAAAACCTAACAGCCAGCCATGGTTCTCCCCAGATGTGCTGCTGCTATCGCGCACAGAAATCACTTTTTCAATAGCTACCAACGTAATAGATGCACTGAGACTAAAGCTGCTTTCAGGATTGCCAGCAACCACTGTAAAAGAGTAATAAAAAATGCAAGAGAGCTATATGCCCAGTCTGTTAAATCCAAGGTAGCTGATCAGCGGCTTGATTCCCACCAGTTTTGGCAAATAACAAATAGGTTCCTGAACAGAAGTGTGCGTTCTATCCCAACCATTATCAATGGACCAGAGGTCATCTCGTCAGCGTCAGAAAAGGCCAAACTATTTGCAAAGAACTTTGCAGCTAATGCTACCCTATGCGACGAAGGCCATCAACTCCCCATATTTCTTCCTATAACACAGAACACACTAGGTAACATACAAATATCCGTGCATGAGGTCGCCAAGCTAATCAAGAACCTTGATTCCAGTAAAGCAACTGGCCCTGACGGCATCCCAATTATAGTGTTAAAAAAGCTTCAACCAGAACTTGCTCCCATACTTACGAAACTGTTTAAGCGTTGCCTTAAGGAGAAGTGCTTTCCGACTCCCTGGAAGACCTCATCGGTTTGCCCTGTATTTAAGAATTCAGGTGATAAGTCATCTCCCTCTCAGTACAGATCAATAAGTCTCCTGTGTGTTATGAGTAAGTTGCTGGAATCCATATTAAATAGAGAAATAGTCAACCACCTCAGCAGAAACAACCTTCTTAGTGACACAATATGGTTTCCGCTCTGTAAGATCTACCGCAGATATGCTGACGGTTATATCTCACAGGATAAGTGAATCTTTTGACAAAGACTTCCTTTCTAGGGCAATTGCTCTTGACATATCAAAGGCCTTCGACAAGGTATGGCATAAGGGTTTACTTCACAAGATTTCCAGCTACGGTATAACTGGAAATGTTTTCTCTATCATTAAATCATTTCACTCCGATAGGCTCATAAGAGTAGTGGTCGATAGACAAAAATCAGAGGCCTGCAGTATTAATGCTGGAGTCCCTCAGGGGTCAATCCTGGGCCCAACTCTCTTCCTGATCTATATCAATAACCTCCCTAAACACATACTTAAATCATTCGTTGACATCTATGCTGATGACACGACCATCTACGGCAACACATCAAAGGCTGTAAATGACAAAGTTCTCTCTGATTCTCTCTCCTCTGATCTCGAGCGCGTGGTTCAGTGGGGGAAGATGTGGCTGGTTACCTTTAATGCATCCCAAACCAAACTCCTATCCTTACATCATCAACACTCTGATTCCCATCTGGCATCAATTGGGATGGATGGCTCACGTCTGGGAGAGGCCCCGTGTTTTGACAAGCTTCTGCGTTTGACCTTTACTCCTGATCTGAAATGGAACACTTACATCAAGTCTGTTGCCAAGGTCGCTGGAAAGATGGTGGGATCCTTCTACCGCTCCAGAAGATATCTCACTACTGATGCAATTCTCTATCTATATAAAAGCCAAGTACGTCCAAGGATGGAATACTGCTGCCATATCTGGGCAGGAGCTGCTAAAACAGCCTATCCTGCCTTGACAGAGTACAAAATAGACTTTGTGGCTTAGTGGGGGATGCTCTTTTCTCTACCCTGCAACCTCTCTAACACAGAAGAGACGTTGCAAGCCTATCCTTGTTTTATCGTTATTTCCATGGCAGGTGCTCGTCTGAACTCCAATCTCTGGTTCCCCTCGCCAATCTTTCACGAAAATCACCCTTCTAGCTGAAGCCACCGTCAAAAATTTCCCCTACTCTTTGTCTGAGTCTAGGTCGAAACGTGGATTCCATGAACAAAACTTCTTTCTTAGGACTGCACGCCTGTGGAACTCTGTTCCGTCTGCCTGCTTCCCACCTGACTACAACTTGGATTTGTTCAAGTACAACGTTAACAAATTCTTAATGAACCGCCCCCTTAAGTAAACACTTCATCAAATCTCCTCACTAACGTAATGTACTTGCAATAACCCTTATCCCTGAGTGGCCTCCGGGCCTTGATAAGTGGTGACCACTGTGTAAAAAAAATGCACGTCTTTGAACCTACAATAAACCTAGCACTAACTGGATTTTTGTGCATTTTAAGTATCCAATACATACATGGAAAATTTTTGTTGTTTTCTTCCAACTTTAATCCTATTTTTTCACTAATAATACTATTATTCAGAATAATGTTATCTAAATTAATATTACTAACTTTATATATACTGAAACTTTACCTATAATTCCTACTTCTTACAATAAAAGTTGTATATAATATTTTTTACATATAAAAGCTATATTATTTGCCGCTTTATTAATAAGAACTATTACAAACTTATCTTGAAGTGTTTTAAGTTCCTTAAGTATTTTTGAATTTTTAATAAGAGGATTAGTCTTTTTAGGGTGTTTAATTTTTTTTATACGTTCAACCTTTTTATTTAGGTATGCAAGTATATTATTTTTCCATGCATCAAACGTGGAAACCACGTAATCCCCCATTAAGGAGCGTTAGAACTACGCCGAGGTAGCTTTGTATTCCCGGGTGACGCCAAATAACCCAGGGATTTAAGATAGAGAAGATAAATATACATATTGTATTTCATGTCAAAATAGATATTGTTTGAAAACCAGGGAAATATATTTTTACGGCTAAAAGTTGACGACAGGAAATTTCACTTAGACCCTTGTCTGGCCTTAAATGAACCCAGGGTCGGGTGTCAGAATTGACATTTGTCCTTGAAAATGGTGAGAGAATTTCAGGTGTGGGAACGGTGCCCACTCAGGGACCTGGGGCGTTCGATTTCGTGGAGATTTCGTGGCGAAATCCTATTAGCTGGGGAGAATTTCCACCCTCATCCACTTACCTTACTATATATACGACTGTCGTGCGAAAATTAGCCAGAAGAGAAGAACAGAGTTGAGTCGAAGAGAGTTTCAGATCAGAGTAGAGCAGAGACGTGACCCCTCCCCACATCATCCATCCGTCGGTCGCTGTCTGTGAAGAGAGTTGAGACTTTGAAAAGAACTTACAAAATCTGAATGAGAATTGCAAAAACATTTTGTACATAATTTTATGAGAATTAAGCTTTTGTAGATAGACTACAATCGTTTGTTTTTCTTCCTGCCTGCCGCTTCGATATTCGCTTTCAGCATGCCAGATTTTATGTAACCGCCTCAGAGGAGTCTAGACCACACGTGCCGAGAATCCAGAGAAATAAGAGTTCTAACCACCTCCTCGAAGGAGGCGTTACAGCTGTAATAATTTATATTTATTTGTCAGAGACATAATAAAACTCTTTAGTGCTTTAGTTACTTTAACGCATTTAGTGTTATTAAGGCATTTAGGCTCTCTATAGTTGGGAGCTTTATTAAGGAGTTTTGTTAATTTAGAATTTAGTACTATCTTTAGATTTCCTGTAATTACATGTTTTATCTCATTATTCCGGAAAGGAGAGGAATTACATTCACATTCTGGAATATTCATATTATCATAATTTATATTAATATGTTCTACCGTTTTTTTTTAATATAATTGAAAACATTATTACGCATGGTTGGCCATATATATATATATATATATATATATATATATATATATATATATATATATATAAATTCGTATTCCTGTCTGTTCGTTTGTTTGTTTATTTGTTTGTTCACAATTTGACTAATATATACAAAAGATCGTCCATTACTTTCATGCTTCATTCAGTCCTATGATTCGTGTAAAATAGACGATTGAGAGATGACGTCATTTGCATATTACATTAAGGAAAATCGATTTATTAAACAGTGGTGTGTTAGTTATTGTTTTAAGTGTTCTATTTAAGTTGATTATTTAAATTTTATTTATATTGATAACAGTTAATTGTATTTATTTTTACAAACATCGATGTTTTTTATAAAATTTTTTGAGTTATTTGAGTTTTGAGTTATTTCCCTTCCTTCATTTTGTTTTTGTTTTCTTTTTCGACGGATAATAAAACTAAAAATAATCCATACACACTTTCAAGCATTACTTTTGGAATTAATTTAAATAAAATAATTTCCGTGATTTTGCAATTAACATTGTGGTCCAGTGGATTTTTATTTTAAAATAAACAAACAATCCAATTTAACTACGATTCTTTATTTAAAACAAAATCACAAAAAACTTTCATTTACGTTTTTTACCAGTTTTTTTTTTTACATTTTCTTTTACATCGTAACTATTTTATTTTCTTTTAATAACACAATAAGTCATAACTCATCATTTTTATGACATAAAAACGTGTATTTCGATTTACACAAATTCTATTTTGGTATTTTTGTTTCCGTTGCAATAATTTGTTGACTGAGAGAGCATAAAAGAACTTCGCTTAAACTGGAATATAGTCATAAAAATATCCGGAGATCAGCTTCTCTTCGTATCCCTTCTGCCGAAATATATGGTGGAGAGTTTGTCACGTACTTCTGCCTTTTTCGGGGAGGTGGGATTACATTTTCGTGTTTTCATTCGTTCTTTTATGTTTGAAATTTTTGTTGGGGTTACGATAGAGTTGACATATAATAATGAAAAACTGGTCAATATTCTTAGTATAGCAGGTATGGCCAAACCGAACTTCCTGTCAACCCTGGCAACGCTGGGTATCCATGCTAGTATATATATATATATATATATATATATATATATATATATATATATATATATATATATATATATATATATATATAAATCAGACGTCTGGTTTGTTCCAAATCGATAAACGAGAAATTTATACGCCCGTTTTCCGTGAAATTTTATAAGCGTGACTGTTTATCATCTAACTGTATTTCTAAATGTTAAAAAGTAAAAAATATTACCAATTAAAAAAAAAACTATTATTCGACATCGTTTCTTTTCGGTCAACCATTTTGAAATGACGAAAAATAACGATTCTGACTACTAAACTTTTTTTAACAATCGTTAAAAGAGTAACACAGAAATTGTTAAATTTAAGAAATAAAGCATAAGTAAAAAATTACTTGTACTTATGCATTTAATGAACCAGAATAACTCAGCTTGCGACTCGGATTTCTCCGGAACATGACATCCACGGAGGAAAGAAAGAAACAAACAATTCGATTGGTAGATGCGTGTTCCTTCCTAGCATACCAAAATAACGTTTTCCATAATATTTAATAACAGTGATTATATCTAATCTAACCGTATTTTTAAATATTAAAAAGTAAAAAATATCACCAAATCATAAAAAAACTGTTATTCGACAGCGTTCCTTTTCTTTGGTCGACCGTTTTGAAATAACGAAAAATAACGATTCTGACTACACGTGCGTATAAAACTTTTTTTTTAACAATCGTTAAAAGAGTAACACAGAAATTGTAAATTTAAGAAATTTGTACTTATGCATTTAATGAACCAGACGTAACTCAGCTTGCGACGGATTTCTCCGGAACATGACATCCACAAAAGAAAGAAAGAAAGAAAGAATTCGATCGATGGATGCGTGTTCCTCATAGGCATAACAACACCCCCCCCCCCAAAAAAAAACCCTACTCGCCGGGGATCGGCAATATATATATATATATATATATATATATATAACCTCGAAAGCCGTTCTTAACATGGGGAGGTGGGGTGTATTCCTAAAGTCGTTTTTAACATGAGGAGGTTGAGGTGTTTATAATACGATGGGGCAAGACGTAAAAATTAACGAAGTAGCTATTATTTATTGCAAAAAATGCTAAAACTTTATTTTTGTGACAAAAAAAAAACATGTTATTTTCTACAAACATTTATTAAGAAATACAAATGACCGGTAGGTTTTTTTTGTGTTTTTTATTTAAAATTTTACTTTACTTTTTCTTTCACATAGCGTTGTTATTATTTCCTCAGTAACGCTCGACTTTATCTGGCTGTTGACGTCATGCGTCGGTGAAAGCCGAACACTGAGAAAATAATTACACAACACTTAAAGTTTAATTCATTCAATCAGTCTTTGGAAAATAAATATTTGAAATAAAGTGGCGCTTATGCACTTACGTTACCGTGCTATTTTTTTTAAATTAAAATTTACACGTTAAATTCAGGTTTTAAAATATCTTTTTGTTTATTAAATTGTTAGGTGAAAGTACAGATAACTCAGTCGGTTTCTAATTTGTGGAAAATCTAGCTCCCGACCCCCCCCAAAAAACTGGTACTTTAGATAGTAACAAAAATAAAAAATTGCCTCAGTCTCGAAGGACTTCTCCTCTACTGATCCTGAAAAAAAAAACGGTAAAGTGTACGTCACCCTCTGTTTCTCTCCCCTCTCTTCCTCTCTTAATAACGCTCTCCACCCATCTCTCCCTCTCTCTCTCTCTCAATCTATCTCTCTATATCACCATCTCTCTTTGCGCCCCTTTCTCTCTCTAACTCCCTCTATCTCTCTCCCCTTCTCTCTTTTCCTCTGTCTCGCTCCCTCTCTGTTTCTAACTCTCCTTCTACCTTTCTCTATCTCCTTCTCTTTCTGTATTTCCCTCTCACTTTCTATTTTCTATCTATACATTTTCCTGTCTATCTGTCCATCTCTAATCCCTCATCCTATTGTAGTCTCTTCAATTAATTACAGTGAATAAGGCATTGTCAAAACATGGATACATCCTATTTTAGTTACCTAATTTACTTATTGTGAGAATGGAAGTTATTTGAAAATTACTGCTGCCTTGAACAACACCAGGAGTAACTCATAAAACCTTTCTAATTAACTTAGTTTTGGCAGCCATTCGGTGACAAAATGACGCAGCAATTGCTGCATGTGGAATACTTGCGACCTTGCTATCAAGTCGAAGAACTACTTATTCTACTCTGAAACTACTATTAGCATTCAATTTTTCAAAAATCTCATGTTCAACATCTCCAAAAAATCCAGAATGGGGGAAAATATTGCAGAAATGCTAACTTATTGTTTGGGATAAATGCACAATGGTTCGCAAATAATGACTTGAGTTTCTTTGTCGACCTTTGCAAGATTTGCGTGGCAATGGCAGACCATTTGAGAATGCAGTAATATTGCTTGCAGGAGATTTCAGACAAATGCTATCAGTAATTCTTCAATCAACACCGGTAGATGAAATAAATGCTTCCCTCAAATACTCTACTTTTTGGTGCCATGTGAAGACATTAAACTTAACTCAAAATATATATGTTCAGTTGCAGACTGCTCGACCCGCACAGGAATTTTTGCATCACTTGTGGGAAATTGGGCACGGAAAAGTGCTGGCTGATCCGAGTTAAGGGCGTCATTCTTTGACTTTTAACTTTTGTAATTTTATTACATCAAAAGAAGAGTTGGTTTAAAAGATTTTTCCAGATATTCAAATTAATTATACGACTTGCACTTGACTGAGTAAACAAGCTATTCTTGCAGCTCAATACAAAGACGTACATGAACTTAACGCTATTATTCAACATAAAATTCCAAGTGAGGTAGTCACATACACATCCATCAACACTGTTGTGGAAGCAGAAAATGTGGTTAATTATCCAACAGCTAGATTTGCCAGGGATGCCTCCGCATACACTGCAACTGAAAATCGGTGTACTAATTATCATGTTGTGAAATATAAACCAATCCAAGCTTTACAATGGCACATCGCTTGCAGTAAAAAATTAACAAACAATATCATAGAAACAACGATCTTAACAGGACATTTCACAGGTGAAGATATCTTCATTCCACGCGTTCCTATGATTCCACCGGATACACCATTACACTTTAGAAAACTGCATTTTCCAATTTTATTGTCGTTTGCAATAACCATCAACAAAGCTCAGGGAACAATCTTTACAATTGTGTGGCTTACAGATACACACTGACTGTTTTTTCACATTGACAATTTATGTTATGTGTTCAAGAGTCACCAAACCAGAGAATCTCTAAATCAGCTTAGAAAATGGAACAGCAAAAACTGTGTACCCATACAATATGTGAAATTAAACCTATAAGAAACATGCATTTTCTCATTTTGGAACTTTTTCCATTCCGCCAATTTCAGTCACAGCAACGCGTGGCAGGGTAGAGCTAGTATATATATATATATATATATATATATATATATATATATATATATATATATATATATAATCTCTCTCTCTCTCTATATATATATATATACATATATATATATATATATATATATATATATATATAATCAATAAAATCAACACTTCTATCAAGGAACACACACCTCTAACGTGAATACCGCGTGACCAACGCGCCGTTTCGACATTTGAAAATACTCCCGTGAAAAACAACAAACAGCCTTCTACTTACTGATTCTCTGCTCCAACAACAACATGGCAAAAAAAAAAAAAAAGAGAAAGAAATACTGAGGATGAAGTTTGACTTCGAAATATATTTATAGATTTCAAACAAAAATTAATATGTTTATTTTCGTCATAATGCGTTGCTTTGGCTTCAAACGTATCTAATGCATATTTTATTTTATTCAAACTCAATCGACGCTTCTATCAAGGCACACACACACACACACACACACACACACACACACACACACACACACACACACACACACATATATTACATAGAAAAATGCGAGCATGAAAAGTAATATGGTTAAATTTAGAAAAGTAAAAGAACTAGTTGTCTAAACTGGAAAAGAAAAAGACAAGATAATCTAGTAAAAAATATAATAGATTTATAACTTAAAATATTGCAGCAAGAAGAATTGATTATAAGAATGTTAAATTGAATTTTAAAAAATTTCTTAATGCTGCAATATTTTAAGTTATAAATTAGTCAGGTCAATTTGGTGAAACGACTATGGCCGAATAAAATGATCTTTTTGTGTGACTACATAATGCAGCCAGAAGATGGTGTTCCAGGTGAGCAAATATATTTTTAGTCGTTTAGCGTTTCTAAAGTTGTTAGGGTTTAAAATATCAGGCAATATTTACTATAGACAACAAATTAAAGCAAGTGGCCAAGAAACAAATATTTATTTTTGTTGCAACCTTTCATAATATACTATTGATTTGGTATTATTTTACACACCCTCCTTACTTGTATAGAACATTGGTCTCCTTTTCTTCGCCATTTCTTTCTTTCTTTCTTTCTTTCTTTCTTTCTTTCTCTCTCTCTCTCTCTCTCTCTCTCTCTCTCTCTCTATATATATATATATATATATATATATATATATATATATATATATCACTTTCTCCAATGACGATTTCTTTGTCTTTTCCTGGATGTTGAGGTTACTAGAGATAATGTTAGGGAGAGGTATCTGCGCGACCAAAGAACACAATAACTCAATCCCAGGAAAGGTGACCTATAATAGCATTACATAGGTGTCCGGGCGATAAAAGAACATTATGGGAAATCCCAGGATTTAAAACGAAATATATTCATGATGCCTGGGAGTGTGTCAATATTGCGTCAGTCAGCCAGGAAAGCTAAGCGATATTAAATGGTTTAGACCACTGTATCTGGGCAATCAAAAGAACACAATGTGAAACCCCGTGCTTTAAAACGACCTATATCTATGATGTCTGGGACTGTGTCAATATTACGTCAATCGTCAAGCTAACCGATATAAAGTGAAAGCAAATAAAAACATAAAAGTGTCTCGTGTTCATTTTAAAACGAAATAAATTTTCGTTTATACAACCAAGGCGATCATAGCCATTGATACATGTAACAATAGGAGTAAGGGATGTCATTATTTACATTAGGGAGGGAGTGGTATATGTCGTTGTCGTTGTAAGTTCACTTAATTATGGTATTATAAAAAGTATTTATTCTTTCACATAGCGTTGTTATTATTTCCTCGGTAACGCTCGACTTTATCCGGCTGTTGACGTCATGCGTCGGTGAAAGCCGAACGCTGAGAAAATAATACACAACACTTAAAGTTTAATTCATTCAATCAGTCTTTGGAAAATAAATATTTGAAATAGCCGCTTATGCACTTACGTTACCGTGCTATTTTTTAAAATTAAAATTTACACGTTAAATTCAAGTTTTAAAATATCTTTTTGTTTATTAAATTGTTAAGTGAAAGTACAGATAACTCAGTCGGTTTCTAATTTGTGGAAAATCTAGCTCCCGACCCCCCCCCCAAAATGGTACTTTAGATAGTAACAAAAATAAAAATTGCCTCAGTCTCGAAGGATTTCTCCTCTACTGATCCTGAAAAAAAAAACGGTGAAGTGTACGTCACCCTCTGTTTCTCTCCCCTCTCTTCCTCTCTTAATAACGCTCTCCACCCATCTCTCCCTCTCTCTCTCTCTCTCTCAATCTATCTCTCTATATCACCATCTCTCTTTGCGCCCCTTTCTCTCTCTAACTCCCTCTATCTCTCTCCCCTTCTCTCTTTTCCTCTGTTTCGCTCCCTCTCTGTTTCTAACTCTCCTTCTACCTTTCTCTATCTCCTTCTCTTTCTGTATTTCCCTCTCACTTTCTATTTTCTATCTATACATTTTCCTGTCTATCTGTCCATCTCTAATCCCTCATCCTATTGTAGTCTCCTCAATTAATTACAGTGAATAAGGCATTGTCAAAACATGGATACATCCTATTTTAGTTACCTAATTTACTTATTGTGAGAATGGAAGTTATTTGAAAATTACTGCTACCTTGAACAACACCAGGAGTAACTCATAAAACCTTTCTAATTAACTTGATTTTGGCAGCCATTCGGTGACAAAATGACGCAGCAATTGCTGCATGTGGAATACTTGCGACCTTGCTATCAAGTCGAAGAACTACTTATTCTACTCTGAAACTACTATTAGCATTCAATTTTTCAAAAATCTCATGTTCAACATCTCCAAAAAATCCAGAATGGGGGAAAATATTGCAGAAATGCTAACTTATTGTTTGGAATAAATGCACAATGGTTCGCAAATAATCACTTGAGTCTCTTTGTCGACCTTTGCAAGATTTGCGTGGCAATGGCAGACCATTTGAGAATGCAGTAATATTGCTTGCAGGAGATTTCAGACAAATGCTATCAGTAATTCTTCAATCAACACCGGTAGATGAAATAAATGCTTACCTCAAATACTCTACTTTTTGGTGCCATGTGAAGACATTAAACTTAACTCAAAATATGCATATTCAGTTGCAGACTGCTCGACCCGCACAGGAATTTTTGCATGACTTGTGGGAAATTGGGCACGGAAAAGTGCTGGCTGATCCGAGTTAAGGGCGTCATTCTTTGACTTTTAACTTTTGTAATTTTATTACATCAAAAGAAGAGTTGGTTTAAAAGATTTTTCCAGATATTCAAATTAATTATACGACTTGCACTTGACTGAGTAAACAAGCTATTCTTGCAGCTCAATACAAAGACGTACATGAACTTAACGCTATTATTCAACATAAAATTCCAAGTGAGGTAGTCACATAAACATCCATCAACACTGTTGTGGAAGCAGAAAATGTGGTTAATTATCCAACAGCTAGATTTGCCAGGGATGCCTCTGCATACACTGCAACTGAAAATCGGTGTACTAATTATCATGTTGTGAAATATAAACCAATCCAAGCTTTACAATGGCACATGGCTTGCAGTAAAAAATTAACAAACAATATCATAGAAACAACGACCTTAACAGGACACTTCACAGGTGAAGATATCTTCATTCCACGCGTTCCTATGATTCCACCGGATACACCATTACACTTTAGAAAACTGCATTTTCCAATTTTATTGTCGTTTGCAATAACCATCAACAAAGCTCAGGGAACAATCTTTACAATTGTGTGGCTTACAGATACACACTGACTGTTTTTTCACATTGACAATTTATGTTATGTGTTCAAGAGTCACCAAACCAGAAAATCTCTAAATCAGCTTAGAAAATTGAACAGCAAAAACTGTGTACCCATACAATATGTGAAATTAAACCTATAAGAAACATGCATTTTCTCATTTTGGAACTTTTTCCATTCCGCCAATTTCAGTCACAGCAACGCGTGGCAGGGTAGAGCTAGTATATATATACATATATATATATATATATATATATATACATATATATATATATATATATATATATATATATATATATATATAATCTCTCTCTCTCTCTCTCTCTCTGTATATATATATATATATATATATATATATATATATATATATATATATATATATAATCAATAAAATCAACACTTCTATCAAGGAACACACACCTCTAACGTGGATACCGCGTGACCAACGCGCCGTTTCGACATTTGAAAATACTCCCGTGAAAAACAACAAACAGCCTTCTACTTACTGATTCTCTGCTCCAACAACAACATGGCAAAAAAAAAAAAAGGGAAAGAAATACTGAGGATGAAGTTTGACTTCGAAATATATTTATAGATTTCAAACAAAAATTAATATGTTTATTTTCGTCATAATGCGTTGCTTTGGCTTCAACCGTATCTAATGCATATTTTATTTTATTCAAACTCAATCGACGCTTCTATCAAGGTACACACAAACACACACATACACACATACACACACACACATATATTACATAGAAAAATGCGAGCATGAAAAGTAATATGGTTAAATTTAGAAAAGTAAAAGAACTAGTTGTCTAAACTGGAAAAGAAAAAGACAAGATAATCTAGTAAAAAATATAATAAATTTATAACTTAAAATATTGCAGCATGAAGAATTGATTATAAGAATGTTAAATTGAATTTTAAAAAATTTCTTAATGCTGCAATATTTTAAGTTATAAATTAGTCAGGTCAATTTGGTGAAACGACTATGGCCGAATAAAATGATCTTTTTGTGTGACTACATAATGCAGCCAGAAGATGGTGTTCCAGGTGAGCAAATATATTTTTAGTCGTTTAGCGTTTCTAAAGTTGTTAGGGTTTAAAATATCAGGCAATATTTACTATAGACAACAAATTAAAGCAAGTGGCCAAGAAACAAATATTTATTTTTGTTGCAACCTTTCATAATACACGATTGATTTGGTATTATTTTACACGCCCCCCCCTTACTCGTATAGAACATTGGTCTCCTTTTCTTCGCCATTTCTTTCTTTCTTTCTTTCTTTCTTTCTTTCATTCTCTCTCTCTCTCTCTCTCTCTCTCTCTCTCTCTCTATATATATATATATATATATATATATATATATATATATATATATATATATATATATATATATATATATATATCACTTTCTCCAATGACGATTTCTTTGTCTTTTCCTGGATGTTGAGGTTACTAGAGATAATGTTAGGGAGAGGTATCTGCGCGATCAAAGAACACAATAACTCAATCCCAGGAAAGGTGACCTATAATAGCATTACATAGGTGTCCGGGCGATAAAAGAACATTATGGGAAATCCCAGGATTTAAAACGAAATATATTCATGATGCCTGGGAGTGTGTCAATATTGCGTCAGTCAGCCAGGAAAGCGATATTAAATGGTTTAGACCACTGTATCTGGGCAATCAAAAGAACACAATGTGAAACCCCGTGCTTTAAAACGACCTATATCTATGATGTCTGGGACTGTGTCAATATTACGTCAATCGTCAAGCTAACCGATATAAAGTGAAAGCAAATAAAAACATAAAAGTGTCTCGTGTTCATTTTAAAACGAAATAAATTTTCGTTTATACAACCAAGGCGATCATAGCCATTGATACATGTAACAATAGGAGTAAGGGATGTCATTATTTACATTAGGGAGGGAGTGGTATATGTCGTTGTCGTTGTAAGTTCACTTAATTATGGTATTATAAAAAGTATTTATTCTTTCACATAGCGTTGTTATTATTTCCTCGGTAACGCTCGACTTTATCCGGCTGTTGACGTCATGCGTCGGTGAAAGCCGAACGCTGAGAAAATAATACACAACACTTAAAGTTTAATTCATTCAATCAGTCTTTGGAAAATAAATATTTGAAATAGCCGCTTATGCACTTACGTTACCGTTCTATTTTTTAAAATTAAAATTTACACGTTAAATTCAAGTTTTAAAATATCTTTTTGTTTATTAAATTGTTAAGTGAAAGTACAGATAACTCAGTCGGTTTCTAATTTGTGGAAAATCTAGCTCCCGACCCCCCCCAAAATGGTACTTTAGATAGTAACAAAAATAAAAATTGCCTCAGTCTCGAAGGATTTCTCCTCTACTGATCCTGAAAAAAAAACGGTGAAGTGTACGTCACCCTCTGTTTCTCTCCCCTCTCTTCCTCTCTTAATAACGCTCTCCACCCATCTCTCCCTCTCTCTCTCTCTCTCTCTCTCTCTCTCAATCTATCTCTCTATATCACCATCTCTCTTTGCGCCCCTTTCTCTCTCTAACTCCCTCTATCTCTCTCCCCTTCTCTCTTTTCCTCTGTTTCGCTCCCTCTCTGTTTCTAACTCTCCTTCTACCTTTCTCTATCTCCTTCTCTTTCTGTATTTCCCTCTCACTTTCTATTTTCTATCTATACATTTTCCTGTCTATCTGTCCATCTCTAATCCCTCATCCTATTGTAGTCTCCTCAATTAATTACAGTGAATAAGGCATTGTCAAAACATGGATACATCCTATTTTAGTTACCTAATTTACTTATTGTGAGAATGGAAGTTATTTGAAAATTACTGCTACCTTGAACAACACCAGGAGTAACTCATAAAACCTTTCTAATTAACTTGATTTTGGCAGCCATTCGGTGACAAAATGACGCAGCAATTGCTGCATGTGGAATACTTGCGACCTTGCTATCAAGTCGAAGAACTACTTATTCTACTCTGAAACTACTATTAGCATTCAATTTTTCAAAAATCTCATGTTCAACATCTCCAAAAAATCCAGATGTCATTATTTACATCAGGGAGGGAGTGGTATATGTCGTTGTCGTTGTAAGTTCACTTAATTATGGTATTATAAAAAGTATTTATTATTACAGAGACAATCCTCTATCAATTAATATATGGCCGTGAGATCCAAACTAAAATATATATATGCTGATGACACGACCATCTACGGCAACACAGCAAAGGCTGTAAATGACAAAGTTCTCTATGATTCTCTCTCCTCTGATCTCGAGCGCGTGGTTCAGTGGGGGAAGACGTGGCTGGTGACCGTTAATGCATCTAAAACCAAACTCCTATCCTTACATCATCAACGCTCTGATCCCCATCTGGCATCAATTGGGATGGATGGCTCCCGTCTGGGAGAGGCCCCGTGTTTTGACAAGCTTCTGGGTTTGATCTTTGCTCCTGATCTGAAATGGAACACGTACATCAAGTCTGTTGCCAAGGTCGCTGGAAAGATGGTGGGATCCTTCTACCGCTCCAGAAGATATCTCACTACTGATGCAATTCTCTATCTATATAAAAGCCAAGTACGTCCAAGGATGGAATACTGCTGCCATATCTGGGCAGGAGCTGCTAAAATAGCATATCCTGCCTTGACAGAGTAGAGTACAAAATAGACTTCGTGGCTTATTGGGGGGTGCCCTTTTATATACCTTGCCACCTCTCTCCCACAGAAGAGACGTTGCAAGCCTATCCTTGTTTTATCGTTATTTCCATGGCAGGTGCTCGTCTGGACTCCAATCTCTGGTCCCCCCTCGCCAATCTTTCACGAAAATCACCCTTCTAGCCGAATTCACTGTGAAAAATTTCCCCCACTCTTTGCCTGTGCCTAGATCGAAACGTGGATTCCATGAACAAAGCTTCTTTCTTAGGACTGCACGCCTGTGGAGCTTTGTTCCGTCTGCCTGCTTCCCACCTGACTACAACTTGGATGTGTTCAAATCCAACGTTAACAAATTCTTAATGAACCGCCCCCTTAAGTAAACACTTCATCAAATCTCCACACTAACGTAATGTACTTGCAATAACCTTTATCCCTGAGTGGCTTCCGGGCCTTGATAAGTGGTGACCACTGTGTAAAAAAAAAACTATAATATAAAGCTGAATGTGTGTGTGTGTGTGTTTGTGTGACTGGTCACGAATAGGCTCCTATATGGTTGACTATTTTAAAAAACTGATTACATATAATGATAGAAGATGTATCGAGACACAGGAATGGGTATGTTTGATCCTGCAGAACGGTGGTTCATTAAAATTGTGGGGTCTGCTTCGCGCCTTTGTCCACAAAGTATGGAAATAAAAAATTAAAGAAAAAACATTTACAAGTGTTTTTCATATAGATGTACATTAGAATAATTTGATAAGTATGTTTTAACTTAAATAGGGATGGTATAATAAAATTGTAGGGTCTGCGTTTGTGCCTGGCCTCCATAGAATGGAAATAGGCACAAACTTTAATAAAGACTTTTCATATCTATCTGCGTAAGTATACTTATGTTTCAGTGTGAAGAAATATGACATAATAAAATTATGGGGTGTTCGTTCGCACCTGACCTCCAGAGAATGGAAATATGTCACAAAGTTTAACAAGGTTTATTTAACATAGATCCACAGAATATTGTGATAAGTGTTTCAGTGAGAACAGATATGGTATAATAAATTTTGGAGTTTATCTATTTTATTTTTACTTTCATCATATTTTGCTTTGGTTTTGATACCCCCAAAGTCGAAGCTACCTCTTTACAACCCTTCCTTTTCATAACCTATCATACTTTAATAAATCTGAATCCATTTTCTGTAGGCTGTTTTTGAACCCAGTCAACGACAGGTACTTTTGCTAATATATATATATATATATATATATATATATATATATATATATATATATATATATATATATATATATATATATATATATATATATATATGACTAGGATGCCATAAACTAGAATCGAAACCAAAACACATATTAATTAATTGGAATTCATTATTGAGATGAGTAAATTGTATTATCATCCTCATCTTTTAGTTGTTGTCTAGCATGCAGCTTCTCCCCTTGATGCAGGTCGTTGTTATAAGCAAAACCACAAACATAAATAAATACAACTGATTTTCTTCAATTAATATGTGTTCTTCAAATGCTGCCACAAAGAAAGTGAGCTCCTTCTGCTAGGCTATAAAAATACTCATATTAGAGACTATCCTATATCTTTACAAAGTCATAATTACCACTTGACGAAGGCTAAAGGAATAGTTGGCCGAAACGTCGTGAGGCAGCAACTGAAGGAAGAGGATAAGTGTCCACAATAAATAAATAAACAAAACACACAACTTTACTCTTATTCTTTAGCTAGCCTCTGAGCCACGTCCATATATATATATATATATATATATATATATATATATATATATATATATATATATATATATATATATATAAAGCTGAACGTCTGTGTGTGTGTGTGTGTCTAGTCACGAATAGGCTCCTATATGGTTGACTATTAAAAATAAACTGATTACATATAATGATAAAATATGTATCGAGGATCAGGAATGGGTATGTTTGATCTGGCAGAACGGTGGTTCATAAAAATTGTGGGGTCTGCGTTCGCTCCTGGACCCTAAAGTATGGAAATAAAAAAATGAAAAAAATATTACAAAGGTTTCTTATATAGATGTATATAAGAATACTTTGATAAGTATGTTTCAACTTAAATAGGGATGGTATAATAAAATTGTGGGGTCTGCGTTCGCGCCTGTACTCCATGGAAATATGGCACAAACTTTAACAAAGACTTTTCATGCCTATTTGCGTAAGTATGCTTTGATAATTATGTTTCAGTTTGAAGAAATATGGTATAATAAAATTATGGGGTGTTCGCTCTATAGAATGTAAATATGCCACAAAGTTTAACAAGTTTTTTTTAAAAGGGATAAGGGTCCACAATAACACCTTAACTTTAATCTTAATTCACGTTAGCTTTTATTTATTTTTTGAGTTGAATCATTGTGTCGAATAAATTCACCTCATAAATTCACATTCTTATTAAGGTGAAAGACCCCCCCCCAAAAAAAAAGTTGGAACTTTAGACAATTCTCGACACAAATTTTGCGTAACTCTGTTTTTTTCATTCTCCACTTGCACGTGGCACTCTTTCGAAAATAGATAAATAATAAAAAATAAGAACGTTACTTGTTATCGTGTCAAAAGAAGGAAAAAATCCTGCTCACGTGATTACGTGTCTTTTTAAAAACATCTACATAACCTTTTTATTTTTATTTATATATCTGTTTAAGCTTTTTTTGTCAGTGTAGTAGAAGAAATTCAGTTTATTACAACCCTTTCTGCGTGTTCTTTACATTACAATAGTACAACCCTGAATCTGACGGCGCAATACTACACGGTTCAATACTGTAAAACTGAAACGAAGCTGTTCTGCTTGAAAAGGGCGCCATTTTTTTCTTATTCATATTCATATCGATTATTTGCTTTAAAAAACTAAAGTAATTACGTGTTTACTTTTTTAATATCCCATTTTGCTGTTTCGGATTATTTTACTAAAGTAAGTAAAGCTTAATTATTTTTCAAAACTGTTTTTGTTTCTTTGTTTTTCGATATTTCGTCGATATTATTTAGTAAGAGTGTTTATCCAACAAATGACTACCCGAAAAAATAAATATACAAGAAATAAATGTTACCATAGTCAATAGAAGTTCAGTTCATGTTTTTTTGTTGTTTTGAAATAGTTTTTAATGCTCTTTACTTGAAATAATTTTAGCGAACAGAAATTCAAACGAAATTTAAGGCGATAACTACTTAAATAAATTTTTATATAAACTATACATGCTATAATCGAATATTCATCAAGCACAAAATAACGGAAAACATTAAAATATGTTTATAAATATTCCTTAGGTTGACGGAACTCTCTTAAATTGTTAACACAGAATGCTCAGGTACTTCTCCTTCAAATTGAAAACGGGCTCTCCATTTCAAAGTCGCTGCCATTTTGATTTTTTTTTTTTAAACCGGTTCGTGAATTAAAAAATTTTTTTTTTTTACAAACTACTTAAAAATACAAACCAATGAACTTTTCTACCATAAAAGTAATTTTTATTGACTATGGTAACATGTATTTCTTGTATATTTTTATTATTATATATATAACATTTTCTCTTTGTAAGGAAACATCATTTTGTTTGTCACTCTTGGCTACGAATGGAAACAAAGTTGATATAAAAAATATATTTTCGCGAAAATTATCTTTACTTTCATCATATTTTGCTTAGGGTAAAATTTTTGAGTATCAAAACTCATATCTTTACAACCCCCTCCTTTTCATAACCTATCATACTTTCATCAATCACAGTCCATTTTCTGTAGGCTGTTTTTGAACCCAGTCAACGACGGGTACTTTTGCTAGTATATATATGTAAATCCACTTTTTAGAAGAAAATAAAATTCAAAACATGACGGTTAGAAAATCAGACACAAGCGATGTTTTTTTTTTAATTTTTTTTTTAAATATTTTTAAAAGTATGATGAGAGCTTTGTTATAAGCTAGGGAGGGGCAATTCTAATGGCTGCTTAGGTAGGGAACTTGGTTTTGAACACCGGTTAATCATAATATATTTTTTAAATTTTCGGTTACTTTTTGATTATGTTTAAAAGATTACAGCTTAAAGTTAATTTCTCAAAAAAAAAAAAAAAAAAAAAAAATTATCTCAACTTGAAAAACCGTACATTATGACAAGGATCGTGTTTACATTTTTCTGGCAAGAGAAATATGTTTTCTGGAATCATTTTCAAGTGAAGTATTAAGTTAAATTGATTGAGATTGTCGGACTGACTTCCTCATCTTGGTTGTCACAGTCACAACGTTTCGGTCGTTTTGCCCTCCGGCCTTCATCAGGTGTTTTTTTGTATCGAACTGCGGAACCGTTAAGCAACCAAGACGAGGAAGTCAGTCTGACAATCTCAATCAATGAATACACCTCATCTCAAAAATACAGACAATTACTATTAAGTTAAAGTCTGAAAATAATGAATTAATACAATAAATGTACTTAACTTTTGCTAAAAAGCGTAATAATTATCAAAAAATGTGGCCATGGTAGCAACAAGATTAGTTTCGTGTAAAAAAAAAAAAAAAAAAAAAACATGGCGGCGAAATTCAAAGAAGTACGGAAGAACATTAAGGACATAATTTCATTATTATTTAACAATGTTCCGGCATATCGATTATTATTATTTTTTTTTTTTGAAGTTGCAGACCCCTCCCTTCACTTAAAAATTCATAAAAATTCTGGAAATCAACCATTTTTTAGGAAACTTTCAGTATTTATTAATATTAAAATATTAGTTAATCTGCAGACTTCATAGAATACAATGAACTCATTATGGTGTTCCAGAATATTGACCGACTCTGTTTTGGAGTCGAAAAGTTATGCAACTCCAAAACAGTCGGCTGATATGATGTAAATTATTATTATTTTTTTTTAAATAAAACTACAAATGTATTTTAAGTTTTGGAAGGTCAATTTAATTGACATTAACTTAGCGAATTTAATTCACTAAGTTACAATGACAATTTATTCATTAAAACAGTTCAAACAATTATTAATAGAATTTAAACTTGCATAAACTTTAAACGCAACAATGTTAATTAAATTCATTAATTATACTGAAAATTAATTCATTGGAAAAAGTTAACACCATTATTTATTAATATCTATACAGAATTCAAAGTGGAAAGGAAAAAATTTATAATTATTGAAAAAGTTAACACTAAAAAAAAAATACAAATTTACGTTTTAATGTTTACGTGAAATTTAATGTCGACTTTACACAATTTGAAACGTATCTGAAAATAACATCGGGTAGTTGGAGGGAAAAGGCGGGAGGAAGAGGTGGAGGGGCAAAACTGACGTGTTTTCTTTTCTTTTCGAGAATGTGTATCCGTACTTACCGGCATGGAACGTTTGTATAATTTTTTCCATTTTTTTATTTAATTAATTTTGTATGTTCCTGTTTCTCAATTTAATTTTTCTACTTTATTTTCCGAGATTATATGAAAATTATCGTACATTGATCATCATACGTTCATGTGCTCAATCAAAATATTAGAATCTAACATATAAAGATTACGTTAAAAATGTAACCGTAAAAAAAAAAAAATTCTTTTGCAATTAATTTTTTTTTTTTGCAGGAAAATATTAAATAATCGATGCTTAATTCAATGATAATATCGATAGTTCGAGAAATTAATTTTTCTTCGAGTTATATCAATTTCGTTAATACGAACTTTAGGTGCTGTTTTCTTTATGTTGCTGTCAAAATTTAATTTTTTTTTAATTGTTATAATTTACGATGCTTTATTTTCATAAAAAAACGCCGAAATAAATTCTTGCATTTTTTTTTTTTACCACAGAAAACAATAACTTTAGTAAAGGTGTTTTTTGTTAAAAAAAAATAATACATTTTCACTTGGATTCAAATAAAAAATAATGTGTTCATTATATTCCTCGATCATTGTTAGATAACTAATGAAAATATCATTAAAATTGGTTAATTTCCTGATTTTTGGTGGGCTTTTAAGTAAAAGGAAGAGTCAAAAAGTTTATACCTTTTGAGCATCGGCATTCATTTTGCCCGTACCTATTACAAGCCGAAAATTAGGAACTTTAAGAAAATAAATGTTTATTTAAAAAAAAAAAAATATCACTCGTCTCTGATCTTCAACCATCATGTTTTGAATAGCGCAACGGTTAAATCCCCGACTGTCGTTTGAGCGGTCGAATTTCAATCCTGGCTTGAGGTAGTTGCTTGTCTTGCCGATACAGCGAAATAGTACTGTATGTGGATGACTTTATATATATATATATATATATATATATATATATATATATATATATATATATATATAAAGTCATCCACATACAGTACTAGTGTTTAAGGTGTCCTCACATACCTTACGCACCCTGCATATATATATATATATATATATATATATATATATATATATATATATATATATTGTGACAAATACGCAGTAAGCCATTTGAAGGCATCTTCTAAACGAGCGTAAAGGAGAAAGTAAATTTCATCATTTCTATTTTTGTATCGGCGGTTGGCAAAGTTTGAAAAGAGATCCCTTTTCATCATTTTTATTTTCGACTTGTTGGCGATGGGAGTGGGGAAACAGGACAGCGTCGTGAGTGGGAAGAGGAGGGGTGGACGTGTGATGACGATGACCTACCCAAAAATACAGGCAGTTGAGCACTGAGCAATCTCCCTGGGTGCGAACGGTCGTCCCTGCTACTACAAGCCGTGATCGTATGCCATGAGAAAGAGACGGAAAAGAAAAAACAAAAAAAAAAAACCCCAAAAAAACCAGCCAAATCAAAAACTTATGATATTCGGGTAAAAGAACCGAAAACCTTCCATTAAATGCTAAAAGGCTGGAGCAGATTGATTATCGCTTGTCAATCGTTTACATATTCTGCGAACGTCGCCACCATCAACGATACTGAAAGAAAAGACGGGAGACGCGAGAACTCTGTGAATTATCTTGGAAGGAATAACGGCATCGAGTCGTTCACGAAAACTTTGTGTTGTCGCGCCGGACTACATCAGAAGGAAAAACAACAACTACAATGACTTGTTCATAAGGACTATCTGAGTGGTCGCTGAAAAAGAACACTAATCCTTCGTCCATAAAAACTTTCTTAGTCTTTGCTGGAGACGCTAGCTGGATTATACCCCACAGCGGCGAAAGCGCCGCTGTGCCACCTGTGCCACAGCGGTCGCTATTGTGAGTCACCCCCTTTTTCTTCTCTTGTCTTGTTTTTGCCAACTGCTAAAATTGTTTTCTCCCTCTGCTCGTATTAATATCTTAAGTTTAATCCCAACCCCCATTTATATGTTATCTTTATTTTTTTTGTTTATTTGTTTAATAAATTCTCATTTTAAAATCAACCTTCGGTCGTTCGAGTTGTCTCTGCTTGCTTTGTTAACTTTTCTGCGTACGGTGTTCCAACCAGAAGAATTCCCCCTCCCCACACACTTTTGTTAACCCCTGAACGAGCCAAACCCGGACATATTTTTATTTATTTTTTTTATAGCATTGTCACGCGAACGCGATCGTAGTCCCCAGCGAAAACCGGTCGTGACAATATATATATATATAATGCAGGGTGAGTAAGGTATGTGAGGACACCTTAAACACTAGTATATAATATATATAATATATATATATATATATATATATATATATATATATATATATATATATATATATATATTATATACTAGTGTTTAAGGTGTCCTCACATACCTTACGCACCCTGCATATAATATATATATATATATATATATATATATATATATATATATATATATATATATATATATATATATATATATATATATATTATATGCAGGGTGCGTAATGTATGTGAGGACACCTTAAACACTTATTAGAAAAACAAAATGAAATTATTAAATTGTTGAAATTCACACTTTCTTGTAATAAAACGAATATATATATATATAATATTAATCTACGTTTTATTGTATATCCTTATTGGGCTTCTATCACCGACTCAATTCGAACTCGAAAGTGACCGCAAGCTTTAATCAGGTGGTCTATATATATATATGTCACCCATTGCGGGAGTTATTGCTTCCATCTGAGAGGATTTGGTGCTACGAGGATGCTTATTGACTTCCTTTTCAACGACGCCCATCACGTTAAAATCAAAAGAGTCCAGGATAAGATGGCTAGCTAAACAAGAAACTGCAATACCATCCATCTTATTAAGGTCAGTTCATAAAGATGCTTTACAGAAGGTAAGAAGTGGGAATTTGTGGGTTCGAATAATTTTGGTAATCTCCAAAAATACCGTTAGGGCTTACAACATGGCCGCCAGAAGAGTCACGTGATCCAGTAGACATTGTTTTTAAAAAATAAAAAATAATACTTCTATTATGTTTTAAACGACTGTAATAGTTTATTTTGGAAGTATATTTCATAAAGAAAATTGACAACCCACTTTAAAAACAGAAATTACGAGTTTTATATATTTTATTCGCAGTTTTTTGTTGGGGGTGTCAAAAATTCCGCCTAAAATTCTGATACACCTACCAGATCACGTGACTCTTCTGGCGGCCATGTTGTAAGCCCTGGCGGTATTTTTGGAGATTACCATAATTTTTAATTGATTTGCAACTAATTCATTTTTGTAGCAGCTTTGAACTGTTTTATGAATAAATTTGAAATTAATCATAAATTTTCTTCACAAATAAATAATCTATAATACAATGATTGTACACAAAATGAATGTCTTCTCTTTGGGTTCAGCACTTTGTAAATATATTTTCACCCGATGCGTATTTAGGCGATTAAGCGAAACCCGCTATTTGTTTGTAAATAAACTAATAGTTTGAACACTGTGCAACGGGCAAATTTTAATTTAATAGGCATTTGAGGAGAAATATTTACGGGCACTGATTCGTGGTCCGAATGTAAGCACGACGGTTGCGGGTTCGATCCACAGCTTGGAAAAAGTGTATGTCTAGTCGCATTGATGACTTGACCACACACACACACACACACACACACACACACACACACACACACACGTGCGCACAAACACACACACATATATATATATACACATATATATACATATATATATATATATATATATATATATATATATATATATATATATATATATATATATATATATATATATATATAGAGAGAGAGAGAGAGAGAGAGAGAGAATAAATGATAAAAAGTTATATTCCAAAATTCATGATGTTGACCATCTTATAATTTATTCCTTTAATTCAGTTGACTTATACAATTCTTGACAGTATCTGTTTCGTAGCGCAAAATCAATCACTTAATTATTATATCAATCAGTGACTCTATAATGCCCTATATTGCTATATATTCCTCTGTAATTAGATTGAGCTTCTTAAATAAGGATTGATATATAATAAGAAAATATATTTCTCCAGAAAGTCATATATATATATATATATATATATATATATATATTAAGGATTGTTATCACTCCGGGCTGGGAACCATTGCAATAGAGAGGCGTGACACGACCATGAACTTACTCGGCCCTCCAATCCTGGGTTTTGAGAACTTTATGGGATGATCCCGAATTTTGTTGGAAGACATAGACCCTTCCATTAGCTAACGTTATCTATGCAGGGCTTAACAATGATTTGGAGAGTCTCGACATAGGCACCTGCATTGGCTCTAAAAAATGTGCTTTTCCACGTTAAAAAACGACCCTGCTGTCTAACTCTGTCCCGTGGGGAGGCATTGTAAATAGGTACACTAAAACTCCTGCTAGAAATTTCGTGTGCTTCACTGCTTAATAGTTGGAACTTTTATGGGGGTCCGCACACAGCCGCTTATCATTTCTTCTATTGACTTTTTAATCATTGTTGAAGTTTTTTCATCGGAGAAAAACCAAAGACACTCCTGTTCTTCTGGACACTTCAATTTGTTTAAGAGTCGTTTTGCACTCATTAAATGATTCTCCTGGGTTTTTGCTAACATGAACTGACATCCTCTAAGAACGTATGTATATGAGGTCTTGGTGAACAACATTCCTTATTGTTCAGATACGTGAAGATCTTTGGCAGTGATGTTCCGGGAGTTTCGTCGACCATGCCATGCACCCTTCTACCAAACTCAGGTATTTTGAGTGAGTCAGAATGTTGGCAATGCTGTTTTCTCTTGCTTGTGGCTAGTTCATCACCGTTGTTTTTATTTAGCCCTTTTCTAACTTTGCAAACGAAAGAGCTGGTGACTTGTAGAAATTTTGCAGCTTCTGAATTGCTGCGTTTCGCTTTTATAGACACTATTACATTATTATGGGTCGATTAATTTCATTAGTTATAGCAGTATCTGTCATGGGATGTTCTGAAAGAAAAAACACAAAACAAAACAAAAAAACAAAAAAAAATTAATTAGTATATTTTTCATTTGAATAAAAAATATAAGTGTCTTCAAATACCTTACGAACCAGTATGTATGTATGTATGTATGTATGTATGTATGTATGTATGTATGTATATATATTATATATATATATATTATATATATATATATATATATATATATATATATATATATATATATTCTGAAAATCCTATCATTAATTGCTCGTAAGGTTAGCATTGCTGGGTGGCATCGTCCTTTCGAGTTGAAACTCCTACTTGTGAGACATATGCTTGGGGTTATAAACTGGTTGGATGATCGTGTCCCTTGTCGAGACGAAGTAGGTCCATTTCACAGTCGGATGTCGGTGCGGTTTGCTTGATCTATGTTGGTTAATAGAATTTCTTGTTTGCTCAGTTGGTAGAGTGCTTGCCTCGCATGCAAGGAGCTCGGGTTTCGAATTCTGAGTTCGGTTGTGTCTAACTGAATAGTATATTGCGTATAGCCATATTTCAAAAGGATAAATCGTTTGGTAATGTAGGCAAGAATGGGATTCTAGAATAATGGAATCTCTTCCGAGTCAATAGGAATGGGCAGACGATTTCTCGAGAGGCATTAGTAATTGTGTATAGGAAGAGGGGAATGTTATGTTTAGTTTATGCATGTAATTAGCAGTGAAGATTGTTGAAATACGGACATCGTGGGAAAAAATGAGGAATAGTACATGGTGTATAGTGGTTTCTCCGGCTAAAACCCAAAATATAAAGTTTCGCATAGGTTCAAATACCCTGTAAATTGAGCTTCATGTCTGTAGACAAAAAACTGAAAGAGGAGTTTGGTAGGCAAGATTTTTAAACAAATATATATATATATATGCATATATATATGCATATATATATATATATATATATATATATATATATATATATATAAAGAAGTTTGTGTTTACTATAACCTTTTTACGCAAATATTACGCAAGTATAAATCATGTAGAATATCGGTATTAATATAATTGCACATAAGTTAACTAAAGATGATCATCCTATAAGAAACCGAAAAAAAAAAAACTAATAGGGAATTAATTAAAATGAATGTTTTAAAAAAAGTATTCAAATTAGCTAGATCTTTTGCAGATGAATGCAATTCCACGGCCCATATATAAGAAAGTTGTATTTTCTTTTGAAACAAATAGATATAAAAGAGTATTTAATATTAATTCACACAAAAATTTTTTTATAGGAGTATAGAAGATATAGACATATTCTCACTGCGTCTAAATTATTCTATCAGTGCGTTACAAATTACAGTGTTATTGAATATTCTTTATCTTGTATAAAGGTATTTCATTTCATTTGCTGTGTAAGAAAGAGGTCACAATGAGTCATAGGCGATATCAGATTTGACGTCACCGTTAAGTATGACGAAAGAAACGGGTGTGTCAAAGATTTGAGGACAAACGTTAGTGACGAGTCACGGGTCAATTAAACGGGATGCGTTTACACGACCGCTTTTATTGGCCTCTTGATAAAAATTAAGTGTGTCTCATGCAAAGTGTTTCCAATGAGAGAGTTTTGGCACACAGTTATTATATTAAAATACATTCCAGAAAATTATAATAACACAAAATGCATTTTGTTTAAAACACAAAATAGAGATTAAAAATTACTTTTTTCATAATTAGGTAAAAATTCTGAAATTATTGTAACTTATAAAATACTAGCGAGGGGTACCCGGCATTGCCCGGAGGTGTGTGTGTGGGGGGGGGGTTAAAAAAATAAGTATGAGGATTGAACCCGAACCCTTGAGGCAAAGTTGTAAATTAAAGTGTGAAAAAAAAAAATAAATAAAAACGTGTGACGTTAACCATTGCCCCACCGCGAGATGCTAGCGGAAACACGTTTGAATTTATTTAATTACTTGGATTTAGCAGTGCCCGTTTTAATGAGCTAATGAGGTCAACTGCGGGATGGTATTCATTTACTGCTGAACGCTTTTTTTTTCCCCCACCCCCAAGATGTTATAGGAAAAAGACTAACCCACATGCGGTGAGCGCCAAATATTGAATATTTATCTTCCCGAAATCGAGCAAATTAAATAGACAGGCGAGCTTCGTTGTTAACTGTGAGATATTACTATTTGTATGTGATATAAAAAGTTTTAAAAAGTTGTTAAGCGAGCGACCGCTTCTCTGAAAAAAAAAAACAAACTTTTGTAGACACACAGAAAAAGCGAACACACATACATACATACATTTTCGCTTTTATATTTATAGATAAATAATAATTAAACTTTATTGTTTGTAATAAATGATTGAATATTGTGTACCCCTGCTGTGCACTCTTTAAATCTCGAAACTGAAAACCAAAATAAGCGGTCATTTCGCAGTAGTTCACAAGTGTCGAAAATAGTTTATTAAAACTTAACTATTACAGTAGATTTCCTTTTTTTTTTAATTAACTACAACTGTTCAGATTTTTTTTTTACTTATAATACTACAATGACAAAAGAACACTAGGTTGGTTGGTTGGTTGTTTTTGTTTTACGGCATATCAACCCTTTTCAGGTTATTTAATGCCGAATCCGGTGATTTTGAAGAATTTTTTTTAAATAGAATATATTGATTTTTTGCAAGTCAATTTCTATTTAACCCATAGTTGGGACCCTAACAGGTACTACCACTCCGGGTCAGAGTGGACCTGGGAGCAATGGCAATTAAAGGGTGGCTCCACACTCCCCAGAGCCCGCAATCTGGTGCCTCACCATCGAATATAGTTTAAGGTCATATCCAGGACCAAGAACACTAGGAGTGAATACATTTAGGTTCATTGAAGTGCTGCTGAACCCCTCAAAAAGAAATAAGTTATAAACTCATAACATCTACTACAACATCTACAATATACGAGGGTCGTTCCAAAATTAAGTGCAATTCCCCCGTATCCATTCGGGCGGAATTAAAAATAAATAGGAGACATTACTTTCGGAACGTCCTTCGTATATTACAGATTTGTTTGTAGGTGATTATTAGGGCTAGGACAACAGCATATTCTTTTCATTGTTTTGACTCTCGAGTATATATCCGACACAGACACAGTTAATCAATAGAGAACCACATCACTATCTAAAAAATATACTCAAGGGTTAAAATAATGAGGAGAATATTCTGTTGTCAGAGCAATAGTGATAACTAGGACTATGACAACAGAATATTCGTTTTCATTGTTTTTACTCTCGGGTGTGTATCCGTTGATATATTATATGCTGTTATATAGAGTGATATGGTTCTCGGTTGATTGCCTGTGTTGGATATATACTCGAGAGTCAAAACAATGGAAAGGATATGCTGTTGTCACAACTCTAGTGATTACACATTTCAAATCCTGGCGTAAAATCTGACATTTTAATTTGTACATTATTTTATTCCACACATTGTGAAAGCTCATAAAAATACCTCGATCTTTATGAGCAGAACAAACAAAAAAGCAGGTTTATTTTGATTTGACCTTTGAGTGTCAAGTTTCTAAAACATCTGTCCTCGTATCCCCCCCCCTTTTTTACTGCCTTTTCACCCCCAAACAAGGCACAGTACTACTTGGATGTTAGGAGCTATTATTTGGGACAACATTTGCAGGGATACTATGTGGGGAGTTGAGCAGCAATATGTCTGTTCATATTACACTTGAACTTCTGCATGTCAGTACAGTAAGGGAAGCAGAGACCCGGGAGGGAATTCCAAAGTGTAGCGATTCGAAGGAAAAGAATTTGAGTAGAAAAATATCTGGAATCTAGAAATCTCTACAATGAAGAGGTATGATTTTGCTGCTTGTCGGGTTAGTAGGAGGTATTTACATCGAAGGGGTACAAAGGCTTGGAGTTCGTCGGAGCACTATCCATTAAAATACCTATAAAATAGACACAGGGATGCAACATTTCAGTGATGAGACAGACGTTGGAGTTTGGTTGCTAGGGCGGGACCTATTAGGTTGGCGACTATTTTTTTTTTTTTTAACTCTGTCTAGAATTGAGAGACTAGTAACAGATGCACCAAAATGTGGCAACAATACTCAATGAATGTACTGTGGCCTTGTAGAGGTAATCCAATGAAACCGTGCAACCACAATTCCAATGATGTTGTACAGGTTGTTTTTTAGGGGCGGCGAACTTAAAATTAACAACTCTATTTTATTTAATTGTAGATTTAGCAACTATCAGTTATTTTGAGTTCAGCTTGGTTTGGCAATTCATCATGAAAAGACTGACACCATAGCAGCGTTTGCAAATTGCAAATGATACGATCAATTTACTGAGAGAAACGTTTAACAAATTGACAAATTAACCTGTTAACTGGCCGCCTCGTTTGTGCGGTTTAACTCCATTAGGTTTTTTTTGGGGGGATATGTAATGCCCCATGTCTACACTGATAAACCAGACACAATAGACTACTTGGAAACCAGCATTCGGCGAATTACTGCCGAAATACAGCTTAATTTAATGCGTAGAGCTTGTGAAAATTAAACATATACATTATGCCATATACGTGCAAGTCGCCGGGCCATATACCGGAAATTGTATTTAAATTATAAATGCTGAAGTTTAATCTTTGTAAGAAACCACATATTTGTATAATAAAAATATTTTACTGGGATTTATTTTAATTTAAAGTTCGCCGCCTCGAGAATAGGTGGATAGCATGCACCGCAATAGTGGCAACGCGCACTATGGCTTATGTATTGAGATGATGTATCCTTCTATCATATCTCTCTCTCTCTTCCTCTCTCTCTCTCTCTGTCTTCTCTCTGTCTCTATCTCTCTCTGTCCTCTCTAGTAGTATTATATAATATACTTATAATTACTATATTAATCCCAACTCGTGCTATTGACGTGGATCCAAATTGTTTCAAATATCGACTGGTAGTGCAGTTTCAGAGAGACGTAAATACATTGACCTCATAATAACCGTTTGTTTCTGTATAACGAAACTGATATGTAAAAAAAATATACTCAAATTTTAGTATACTGAAGGAGTTGTTTTGCGTGAAAAATAAACATTTGGATCTTGAAATGTAACTATATATAATTCTTCTTTTTTATCTCTGCCCTGTTGTAATATTTAACATACATTGGTCTTCTAAACAAATAGGATTGGTATACACAAAGAGTAAAATATAATTGAAAAGGCATATTTTACGAAAACAACGTGCACACGCACATACACATACACGCACACAAACATACACGCACACATACACGCACATATGTACGCACACGGACACGAACATACACGCACGCACACATACACGCAACCACGCACACACACACGAACATACACACACACGAACATACACGCACACACACACACACACACACATATATATCTTCTACTATTATATAAAAGGAAATGTGTGTGAGTTCGTTCCCTATGGACTTCTAAACGGCCAGGTTTACTTTTGTGAAGTTTCAAACATATGCATATTCTGTGCCTGGCAGTGTTATTAGATGGGGTTTGTATAGGAAAGTCTTCGATAATCGATAATCAATAATTGATAACCGAAAAAATCTAGTGAAAGAAGGAACAGGTGATTTTAACTAATGTTAATACCTTATACACCCTAATATTGCATTTGAATTTGAGATGTTTTATAAACACAGAAGCAGAAAGGCCCAGCATAAAAATCAACAGTTGTTTTTGTTATATACATATGAGAGGTGTGCGTTCGAAATGACTGTTTCTGTTTAGAGCACAATTGAGCCATGATACTTGACTTTTGCATTTTAACTCAAACTATTATATATAAAAATAATTTCATGAAATCTACAGTAGGTTCTCTACAGTGCAATGTAGACTACAATGTATTGTGGACTAAGTCACTGCGAGGAAGCATGCGAAGCTTTCCCTCGATGCACCGCGATGGACCTCTAACTAGAGAAGGCAATTAATCGATTTGATCGAAAATCGGCCGATTTCTCCGATTTCGATAACAATCAAATATGAAAGGGGGAAACATTCGCTGATCCTTATTCACTCCTGGGCAACGTCGCTATTATATATATATATATATATATATATATATATATATATATATATATATATATATATATATATATATATATATCCCAAAATTGGATTATGCATGTTAAAAATAAGATACAAATTCTGAATTTAATATTTTTCTGCTAAGCAGAGAATTCTTGTTTTTTGTTTTTTACGAGGGGCGTGCAATAAGTAATGCCCCTGACCCACTTCCAGTGGTCTGGTCTAGCTGAAATTTTGCATGTGCAATGATTTATATCTCTACAGGTTATGTGGCAAATTACAGCTCTGAACTAATTGTGGGTTCTGTTTTACAGGTGTTTGAACTGAGTTAGGTGTGAAATGGAGCCTGTTGAATGTCGAGCAGTGATCCGTTTTTTGTATTTGAAAGGATGCACACCACAGGAGACTTTTGATGAAATGAAAGAAACTTATGGTTATAATACCCCATCATATGCCCTTGTAAAACGCTTGAATCGTGAATTCAAACATGGCCGGAAGTCTGTTGAAACAGCTCCCAGACCTGGTCGCCCCCCCCTTTCTGCCATTGATGAGGCATCTGTCCGTCAAGTTGAGGCTGCCATTTTGGAAGATCGGCGCATTACTATTCGTCAAATAGCCCAAGATGTCAAGATTAGAACAGGGTCTGTGGAGACTATAATTCATGACCATATGCATGAGGTGTCTGCCAGATGGATTCCCAGGTTGCTCAAACCATTCCAGAAGCGAGAATGCGTCGAGTGCTCGAGGATGAATTTGGAGATGTGCCAAGAAGATGAGTCAAAGTTTTTCAAAAGACTGATTACACAGGTTGAAACCTGGGTCCATCACTAAGATCCAGAGACCAAAGCCCAGTGAATGCAGTGGAAGCACTTGGACTCCCCACCTCCAAAGAAGGCAAGGGTGCAGCCTTTCGCTGGCTAGGTCATGCTCACAGTCTTCTGGGACCAGGAAGGAGTAGTGATGACAGATTTCCTGGCAAAGGGTACCATAATTACAGGAGCCTATTATGCTTCATATTTGAGGAAATTAAGGGAAGCTATCAAAATCAAGAGGCAGGGCAAGATCAGCAAAGGTACCCTCCTCTTGCAGGACAACGCTCCGGTCCAAAACTCGCATGTCGCCAGATCAGAAGCACGGGCGTGTGGTTATGAAATCCTCCACATTCTCCCTACTCTCCTGACCTTGCACACTCTGACTTTCACCTCTTCCCAGCCATGTTGTTTTTGAAAGGAAAGCGTTTCCCAGATGATGCAGCCTTGATTTCTGAAGTCACGTCGTGGTTGGAAGACCAACCTGAGGTGTTCTACAAAAACGGTCTCCAGAGTTGCATCAAACGATGGGAGAAATGCAGAAATGCATAACTCTGGGTGGTTCCTATGTAGAGAAAGACTAATAACTGTGTCAAGTTTCGTTGCTCTACTTCTATGGGAAGTGGGTCAGGGGCATTACTTATTGCACGCCTCTCGTAAAACCAATAAAAAGAAAGAGATAGAGAGAACCTATAAAGAGTGAATGAGAAGACAGATCGATGAGAGAGAGAAGAAGAAGAAGAAGAAGAGAGAGAGGGAGAGAGAGAGGGGGGCAGAAGATATACACAGAGAGTGGAGAAGTGGAGCATGCCACGGGTGTGAAATCCTGTTTGGAAATTCCAACTTCTTGACGGGGATGACTCATCTTTTTGAAACTGTGAAGGAGTGAAAACGCACCCTGACATGTCGAATCTATTTTTTTTTTTTTTACCACCAAACACCGGCAAAGAAGAAAAAGAATAGAAAAGAAGGAGGAGAAGGAAGAAGGCTGGCGAAGACCAGGATATTTTATACAGGGGGGGGGGGTCACCACTTATCAAGGCCCAGAGGCCACTCGAGGATAAGGGTTAATGGGTATACATTAGTCATTGTGATTTTAGCGTAGATAACATTAGCGGGAATTTTATAACTTGGATTACTTAGGGGGACGGTTCAGTAAGAACTTGTTCACGTTGGACTTGAAGACAATCAGATTGTAGTCAGCTGGAAAGCAGGCAAACGGATTGTACAATAGGATACAAAATGGTTAAGTTACCTTTAATGCATCCAAAAGAAAACTTTTATCTTTTCACCACCAACGCTCATACGCCCACTTTGCCCCAATAGAAATGAATGTCTCTTATCTTGAGGAAGCACTGCACTTTAACAAACTTCTGGAACTCCTGATCTGAAATGAAAGTCCTAAATCATATCTGTTACCAGAAGCATTGGATAAATGATTGGATCATTCTAGCGATCCATGAAGTATCTCACTCCCGACGCTATTCATTACCCGTCACACGAGTCAATCCTAAGAATACCCTCTTCTGCCTTAACAGCGTGCAAAACCGTGATCGGAATTTAGTGGGCGACGACCTTTTCGCCTTCCTACTCTCTCTTTCTTACGTTCCTACATTACGTTCCTTACGTTACGAGTCTATTTCTGCTCTATTGTTACTTTCATGGATGGTGCTCGACTGAGTTCAAATCCATGGTCTTCCTTTAAAACATTTGTAATAAATACTCGTTTAACTACAACAATTGTCAAAAATTTCCCTTACCTTCTATCTGTACCTAAAACTAAACGAAAATTCAATGAGCAAAGGTGCTTCTCAGCTGACCATAACTTAATCCTTTTCAAGTCCTATGTAAATAAGTTTTGTTGGCCCGACCTCTCAAATAGCTAAGCTCTACCCATTACTGATCGTCATTGAGTTTTCTTACCAACTGCCTACCGCTTGTTAACCGTTATCCTTAAGTGACACTCTTCTGGCCTTGATAAGCGGTGAATTTGAAGTAAAAAAAAAAAAAAAGAAGAAAAATTTTTACCGGACGAGTATATCATCCAGTCTCAACATTTATTTGCCTCGGCTCCACAAATTTATCGTTCCACCCGGTAGAATACTACTGATTAAAACTTCAAAGCGAATTCGTCAACGCGAATCGAAATAACCCACTATACGACCTAATAAAAAAAAATTTGACGAAGGAACAAAAGGGTTCTTAGCCTTCAGTCCAGGATCAAAGTGTAGTATCCGTTCTGATGCTGCACTTCACTTTTTCACTTCACTTTTTGGGTCTCGCTTAGTGGAGGAGAAATCCTTCATGACTGGTACATTTCTTATTTTTGTTACTAACCAGTGCCCCTTTTTGGGAACTGCTTTTTCCTCACGTTAAAAAACCGACCTTGCGTCTAACTCTGCCCTCGTGGGAAGGCATGTAAAAAAAAAAAAGAAAAAAAAGAAAGAAAAACAAGTAGAATAATCAACTGTTAAAAGAAGCAGTGTCCCATCTCGAAAAAAAAAAATAATGATGAGTTCAACTTCGTTTTTGTTGCATGAGGAACTGAACCAGGGCATTCACCGTTTGGAGTTAAGACCCTTGACGGTGACTTGGGAAAGGTAGGAAAAATAAAGACACTATTATGTCAGAGCATATCGGTCGTTGTGTTGTATTTAATCTGTTGGCAGCCTAAGTATATATCATGACATATGGTGGCAGCGGTGGCACAAAAGGATGTTCAATAAAGAAGAAAAGGAAAAACAGTTTTCGCGTGCTCATTCTCTCCTGTAAACGAACTGATATTTTGTTCTTTTGTTTATTGGCTTATTATCTTCTCGTTACATTTAGACCTTGAAGTAGACACTCCACCAGACTAGATGAATTCTTGTCCTGAAATCCAATAAGACCAGGAGACCAAAACGAAAGATATACTACAACGTAAGAAAATGGTTAATTGGGGAGAGGAAAATTGTGTTCTCAATTTCTTTACTAACTCAGTGTTTGAGAGATAAAGGATTTAATCCTTTGGCTACACGATGGTAGTTTTCATACATTGTCTACGATGGGTGGGAATTTTTTCACATCACAGAAAATCAAGCATAGGGTCTTTGAAAAATAATTTTTTTATCAAAAACAATACAAGCATCAAAACATTTTTTTTATTTTATTAGCAAATAATATTTTATTTATTTATTTTTAAAACAGTAATAAGACGCTGGACTGAAATACTGTTTTAAAAATAAATAAATAAAAATATTATTTGTTTATGCCCAAAATAAAAAATGGGCAACTTCTAATAAAAAAAATCCGATCTTCAAGGTGAAGACGCTAATCTTAATGCCGTTTAAAAAAAAATCAACAACAAAAACTATATATATATATATATATATATATATATATATATATATATATATATATATTCAGAAGTTTATATAAGTCATCGGTACCTTGTAGGATTCTCCATCCCTATTTTTTTCTTTTGAAAATTATATTTTTTCTGAAAGAAATTTAAAGATAAAACTGTAATTTTTAATTCGCTATATCTGGTATAATAAGCAATTTTATTTGGTAGCGATTGTTTTAAATATTACCCCCGAAATATTTTATAACACTTGAAACAAGATTGATTAATCTGTGACTAATTCTTCTCATTAATCGGATATATATATATATATATATATATATATATATATATATATATATATATATATATATATATAATATCTATTTATTTATATAGACAAGTATTACATTTGTCTATACAAATAAAATATTATATTTTGCTCTTTTTTATTGAGCACTCTTAATAACTTCGTTTTAATTCACGAGTTTTCCCTCTTGAATACCTTAAACTTTGGAGAATTTAGGGAACAAACAATTAAAGAAACATTAAATACAAATACTTTTTGGCCTTCGGAACAAGATCACAGTGTAGTAGCTGTTTTGATGCTACACTTTACCCTTTCTGTCCTCGGTTGGTGGAGGAGAAATCTTTTATGACTGATATTATTTTTGTTCCTATCCAGAGTGCCCCTTATTGGGAAGCTGGATTTTGCCTACAAGATTGTATGTTGGAATATTTTAATAACTATTACTCTAAATACAGAAATTATATTCAAAGTTTTGGTTTTCTGTTCTTCTATGTTCATTTTTCCCCCATGTTTATCATCAAAATGTGTAGCGTATTAGTTGTCTCATAGGCCACCATCAATGGTCGGTGACTGGCAGTAACCTGTAGTGTTTCCTGGAGACCAAGTGACAACAAGTCTCCCCAGATTTCCACTGTTCTCCACCTCTTGACTACTTGTGCAGATGATTGCATATTATCGCAACAGCCGTTGTCACTGATTTCTTGTTGGCATCGGCCATTGGTGTTTCCTGCGGTTTGGGTAACAAAATGCCTCCCCAAGGTACCAGATTTGAACTGCACACTTCCAGTGGAGATTTGGTTAGTACTCTCCCACCTCTGGCTTTCCATCCTCCCTGACTCTTCTCAACTAGTTGGTGTGGCACCAGTCGATGTCATCTACACCAGTGTTTTAATTATTATTACTATTATTATTATGACAATAATAAGGGTGGTTGTGCAGTGTACGTGTTACAAGAAAAGAGTCCCCTTTTCTTGTAAGTAAGAAAAAAATTAGATAAGTAAAAATGAGATTGGAACTTTGTAAGCAAGGTTTAGAAATAGAATTTCGAATTTTTCAGTTTAACATAAAGTAGTTTAGATATGTTTGTTTGTAAAAGAAATTTAATTGTTCAATTATTTTTATGAAAACTAGATAAAATAAGGTCAGCTAGAGAAGAACGAACAATAGCAATTTAAAAACATATTGAAAAATAAGTTAGGTCGAAAAATAGGTTAGTGAGAATTCTTTATTTGCAGAAGTGTGTTTTTGAAATGTATGTTTAAGCCACGTGAGTTCCCCACGTGAGTGGGTCACGTTTTGAAGCCATACATGACGTCATAGCAAAAATGAGTTCTCAATATTAGAAGCTAGGATGAGCAGAGCTAGGGTAGTTGAAGATCAGAAACAGTCGAGTGCGGATCGAAGTGAGCACAGTCAGCCGGACAGCGCTGACATGAGGAGGGCCCCCTTAGAGGCGAAGGGGAGAACATTAAACGACTTTGAATTCCTTGGCGTCATCATCATTCGACTGATCGATGTGATAATAAAGAAGTCATCACCAATGTTTTTGTAAAACTGTATCGTGTCGTCATTACAGCAAAAGGTAATGTTTGAAACATCTTTTATATGAACTTTGTCTAAACTCATCTTATATGAACTTTGTCTAACCCCCTAAGTAATGTCTCTCTCCATCATAAGTAATGACTGTTCCCAATTGTGATAAAAGAACTGATCACCCTCTCCACACTATATGTGTGAAGAAGAAACACTCCAGAACTGTATAAATGTCTTCTCTCTCTCATCACCATCGTATATATGTAACCCGTCATCTTAAAAAGACCCCAGCTATACAACATATGGTGCGTTTTGGTTACCGTGACCACTTTTATTCAACATGAATAAATTGAAAAAAAAGAACTTCGCGTTACCACGGAAACACAACGTAAAGGTCCATTGAAAATAAAAACCAAACAAAGAAAAACGCTAGACGAAATAAAAAAATAATTAAGAAGAAGAAAAAAAAGAAACAGACACACACATGTCGTCATTACAGCAAAAGGTAATGTGTAAACAATCCTTAATATGCACTTTGTCTCTCTGTTTTATAAAAAACTTTATGTAACTCTTACAAGAAATGTATCTCTCCTCCCCTCTTCTGTGTTATTAGAACTGATCACCCTCTCCCCTTTGTAATATCTGTTACAAATGTCTCTTCCCTCATCAATATGAATGTCCCCATCTTATTTCTTAAAAAGACCCCACCTATACAACATACGCACGTGTATTTTAAATATTATTCCCAAGTTAAGCTAAATTTTGTGTTTGCATTACTGTACACATAGATTCGAAAAAGTTGTCAAAAAACAATTATATAACAAATACATGTTATCAAAGGCAAGATAAGTTACTTTTCTACCTATCTGGAAAGGTTTCTAGTGGTATTACTCCCTTTAAAACGTATAATCGCTTGGAAAATCATACGACGTTTATCGATATATTTTAAAAGTGTAACGTAATCCCCCATTGAGGAGCGTTAGAACTACGCTGAGGTAGCTTATCATTCCCGGATAACGCCAGATTACCCAAGGATTTAAGATAGAGAAGATAAATATATATATTTTATTTCATGTCAAAATAGATATTGTTTGAAACTAGAGAAATATATCTTTGCAGCTAAAAAGTTGATGACAGGAAATTTCACTTATAACATTGTCTGGCCTTAAATGAACTCAAGGTCGGATGTCAGAATTGACATCTGGCCTTGGAAATCGTGAGAATTAGTAATTCAGATTTCAGGTATGGGAATTGAGTCCACCCACGGACCTGGGGCTTTCGATTTCGTGGCGATTTCGCGGCGAAATCTTATTGGTTAGGGGGAAGTTTCCACCCTATCCACATACCTTACTATATTTACGACTGTCGTGCAAAAATTAAGCAGATTGCTTGTGGAGTTCGAGAAGAACAGACCGTATAGAGACGTGACCCCTCCACCTTCCTCATCCACTGTCTGTCGCTGTCTGTGAAGAGATTTGAGACTGTGCAAAAAAACTTACAAAAACTGAATGAGGTTTGTAAATTAAGCTTCTGTAGATTAGACTACATGAGTTTGCCTTTCTTCTTGCCTGCTGCTTCGATATTTCATGTAACAACCTCAGAGAAGAATAGACTACACGAGGCAATAATTCAGATAGACAGGAGTCCTTAACCACCTTCTCACGTGAGGGGTTACAGTTTGGTTGCCGTAGACCAGGTTGAGTTACCACGGAAAGAAGAAAAAAAAACTGAGTTAGGATTGCGTTATAATCTTACATTATTGATGACAGGAGAAAAGACGTACTAAGAAAGAGACAGACAGACAGACAGACAGACAGACAGACGGGGATATTTGAAAACAAAAGGAAGGTGAGACAGAAAAGGAAACCGATAAAGAGACGCCCGAAGAAAAAGAAGAAAAAAAAAACAGCCTCTGGAAAAAGACTTGGAGCCAGAAAAAGAATTCGCACGCGTGAAAAGGACATTTTGTTTTGAAAAAAACAAAACAAAAACGTTTGAACATTTAAAAAAAAAAAGAAGAGAGAACAGAGATAGAAAAAGAAAACGCCGGTTGGAAAAGAAAAAAAAAGAAAACATTTGAACATTTGGGGGGAAAAAAAAGAAGGAAAACAGAGAGAGAAAGAAAAAAGAGAGACACTTTTTTAACATTCAACAAGTACGTGCCGCGAAGCGACGGGAAGAGAGGGAGAAAGAGACACTTCACAGCTTCAACAAGTGCGCGTTGCAAAGCGACGAGAGAGAGATAGAGCAGAAGAAAAGAACAACACAGGCGGGTAAGCGAACATTTTTTTCTACTGTCTGTGCAAATTGGCCGAGAGAAAGAGAGAGAGAGAGAGTAAGAAGGATCAGAGAGAGAGAGAGAGAGAGAGAGAGAGAGAGAGAGAGAGAGAGAGAGAGAGAGAGAGAGAGACCGTAAAATAGCGTGGTTTGGCTGTCGCGTGAAATTAACGGTTGGTCGTGCATGCTTCCAACCCCATAGCAGCAATATCAATGAACTAATGAAAGGAAGGAGTGATTTTGCAGGTACAAGCGAGTTGTTTTAGAAAAGTAGTCTTTTCCTCTCTGGGATTGAGTTATATATATATTTTTGAATTGATGAAAGGAAGGGGTGATTTTTGCAGGTACAAGCGAAAGTTGTTTTAAAAACGGACCAATTGCTGTGGCGTGGATATTTTCCTGCTGGGATTGAGTTATATATATATATTTTGCTGTTGAATTAAAAGGCTTGAGAGAGAAAGAAGAGAAAGCTTGTTGTTTTTAATGCTAAAACAATTGATTGTAATCCAATTGACGCTTAAATGAAGCTTATATATTTTTTCTTTATTGAATTAAAAGCTTGAAAGAAAAAAAGAGAGAAAGTGAAAAAAGTTTTTATTGTTTTTGCCTAAATTTTTTTTTGTGATTGAATAATTGTTTTTTATTATTGTTCTGTTGGTGTTGTAATTTTTCTCTCTTGTGAAATAATTGATATTGCGTATATTTGAATATTTTAATATCATCGGGGCGTAAATAAATCCTTGCGAGAATGTCTAGTTAAAACGTAAAAAGGGGATCGCGTGATGCGGGCATTATAACAACAAGCAGGGGTCACGACTGGACCGGTGGTGATGGTGGCAATGACCTTGAGTGACATGTAGTCAAGATTAAATGAGAATTGTGGGAGAATGTCTGCCTCCTGGGGAACGATAAATCGGAAATGGGACGATATGTGGCCCCACGACCCACCCGATGTGAGATTAGAAGGAAAAATGAGTACCCTACCTCGAGAATAGCTTAATACAAGGGTAGAGTTTTGTTCACTTATTTTAAAGTGACTATTCATTGAGTTCTGTCGAGAGCGAGTTAGCTCTGATGATAATGATTTATGACTGTAGTGGCATTACAATTTTAGATTGTGAAGGAAGAATTCCGATGATTGAGTTTAGTTGAAAACAAAAGTTTTTTTTTTGAAAAAAAAAAAAACGAGAATACTATTTTAAGCAGTTCGTGAACTTTGACGAAACATTTTAGCTGGATATCGACTGTGTATTTATGTAGCGATGTTGAACGCTGTTGTGAGAATTAAACTGTTCAGAGTTGTGTTTTATGCATTCAAACGAGAAAAATTGGAGATAAATTTTTGAGAGTTGAATTAATTTTTGAAAAAAAAATTGTTTTGTTACCTCAGTCTGGAAGGATTTCATTACTAAACTGAACAAATTTTAGTTGAGCTCAGTTGAGAATAATTAGAAGCAGACATTTCGGCGATTAAATTGACCTTTGGAGGAATTAAAATTTTGCCTCAATCAGGAAAGATTTCTTATTTGCGAAATAAGGGCCAAAGAGGCCGCAAGACTGAATGAAAATAACTAGGAATAATTATTAGTGTCACTGAGTGAAGTGTGGTACACTAATTGGGAAAAAAAAATAGAATTTATCGTGCGATAACTAAGCGTTAACTGAGTCTCCTTGAAGGGCGCGACATGCGGGGTCGTTAAATGTCACGCTGAGATTAATTAATGAATTTTTTGTAATTAGTTGAAACAAATTACGGAGCATTTAAATTGAATTTTGGGAGTAAGAAGTTTGCCGATCCTTGCGTGGCTTCGTGGTGCATTTCTGGATACGGGTTCATTCGGACATGCTGCCTGGGAGGACGCTGGGGGCGTGTGGATAGCTCCCTGTAGTTGTTTTATTAATCGTCCATAAGGAGACAGATGCCGAAATTGAGGTCTTTGTTTGCACGAGCGTGTGTGTGTCACACGGAGAGAGAAGTGTATCATATTAATCGTCCATAAAGAGACACATGTTGAAATTGAGATCGCTGTCTGCACAAACGTGTGTGTCACACGGAGAGAGAAAGAGTGTATTATGGGAACGTATTGTGAAATATCGAAAGGAATTCGATAAATTACGGGGCGTATCTAGCTTCCTGTAGTTTTCTTTTATTATTTTAACTATTCACGAGGGTACGAAGTAATTTTAGTGAAACTGAATTTGGTTGTTTAAACAGCCTGTGACAAAAAGGTGCTTAACTTTTTGTAAATAGTTGTGCACTGACTGGCGGAATTTTCCTCACTTTGTTTCGGGGATGGACGTGAGAATGGAGAGAGGGGTCTGTGGGGAAAAAATCTGACGACGAACTGTAAAAAGGAATGGAGTGGTGTGTTAAGGAATTAGACTCCACTGGTTCTACGAAGCAATATAGTCTAATGGGGGCGAATGTAACGTAATCCCCCATTGAGGAGCGTTAGAACTACGCTGAGGTAGCTTATCATTCCCGGAGGACGCCAGATAACCCAAGGATTTAAGATAGAGAAGATAAATATATATATTTTATTTCATGTCAAAATAGATATTGTTTGAAACCAGAGAAATATATATTTGCAGCTAAAAAGTTGATGACAGGAATTTTCATTTATAACATTGATTTCGTGGCGATTTCATGGCGAAATCTTATTGGCGGGGGGGAAATTTCCACCCCATCCACATACATTACTATATTTACGACTGTCGTGCAAAAATTAAGCAAATTGCTTGTCGAGTTCGAAAAGAACAGACCGTATAGAGACGTGACCTCTCCGCTTCCTCGTTCAACCGTCTGTCGCTGTCTGTGAAGAGATTTGAGATTGCGAAAAACTTAAAAAACTGAATGAGATTTGTAAAAACATTTGTACATAATTCTGCGAAATTAAGCTTCTGTAGATTAGACTACATGATTTTTTCTTTCTTCCTGCCTGCTGCTTCGATATTCGCTTTTAGCATACCAGATTTCATGTAACAACCTCAGAGAAGACAAGAATTCAGATAGACAGGGGTCCTTAACCACCTTCTCACGTGAGGGGTTACAAAAGTAACTTGCCTTTGATAACATTTATTTGTTATATATTTGTTTTTCGAATCTGTGTGTATAGTAAAACGAACCCGTCATGTAAATTATTTACAGTTAAAATGTTATAAGAAACAAAAACTTGAAGTTTTTAATATATTTCAAAGAAATGAATTACGCCCGGTGCTAAAATATTGAAATTCACCGATCGTTAAAAAAAAAAAAAAACTACCGTAAAAAATGCTAAATTTAAAATATTTGGAAATACTCGGTGAAAAGTTTTATTTATTATTAAAAGAACGGACCGAAAAATATTATATAAAAATTGTTTTTTTTTGCAGTAAAAAAAAAAAAATAAATAAAATGGAATATTCGACTTTCTCCGATAGAAAACAAAGTTAAAAAACGAGTTCACTTACTATATTTTGTTACATTAAAATTATCCCAATGTGCAATTATAATAATTTTATCCAAATGGAGAATTTTTCTTTCTCTTTAGAACGTACATGGACAATCGGCAACACGTATTGGTAGCCATTGATAATCGGTAACACCATCGGTAGTCATATTTTGTATGCCTGTTAGCGTGACCACGTGGTTGAATACCGGAAACTTTCTATGCATACAAGTTGATCAGGAAGTGACGTTACGTTGTCATGTTCACTGGACTACTCTCTCGGTGATAGTAACATGGCTTGGTATTTGCATAGACGCGTCCGCGCTCTGTTACACACGGGCGCACACACACGCATATATATTTATTTAAAAAAAAATTAATATAATAGGCATTTGGACGATGTCAAAACATTGTTATTCCCTACTCGATTAGCGCAACGGTTAGAAACTCCGACTGTCGTTTGAGTTTCAATCCTAGCTTGAAGTAGTTGCTTGTCTGATGACCTGTGATACAGCGAAACAGTACTGTATGTAGATGACTATATATATATATATATATATATATATATATATATATATATATATATATATATATATAAATAATTGGGAATAATTATTAGTGTCACTGAGTGAAGTGTGGTACACTAAATTGTGCGCGAAAAGTGATTTATTATTTTTTAGATGGATTTTTTCATGTGAGTAAATCAGGTGCGTGATGTTCGCACCTGGAGATATTAATTGACATATTATATGTATAAGTAATATATATATATATATATATATATATATATATATATATATATATATATATATATATATAATGATTACTTCATTTAATTGCATAAATTAATACACGAAGATATAGTTTTATGCGTAATCGATACATAGGTAGAGCTAGGTAGTAAGTTATGAACATATATATGTCAATTTAGCTACACAGAATAATCCGCGTTTCATTCGGCTTATACCTGACGAATTCTCACGAGAATTAAACGCAGAATATTCTATGTAACTTAATTGCCATATATATATTCATAACATTATGTGTGTGTGTGTGTTATTTATTTGTTTTTGTTCGCGATACTTTTTGAATGAATTCAATTGTTTATACGCAAGTGCATTTTTACCTAAATGCGAGTTGGGGATGATTTTCCTTTTTACCAGTTTGGTACCCTCGAATGGGGAGCGGCATATATTGTTTAAAATATAATTATCCACTGACACGTGTTTCGTCATCTACGACTCGTCAAAGTTGCTGAATCTTACGAGATTCGAAACCGAGACCCCATAGAAAGAATCCTAAATCTCCAACATTGGACCATCTCGCGTGACTGTTGGATATCGTAATTTTATGTAGATGTTATTTATTTGTTTTTGTTCTACGTGTCAGTTGATAATTATAAATAAAATCTACATAAAAAATCGCAATATCCAGACCATATATCCAGATATAGACCAGTGTTAGAGGTTTATGCTGCTTTCCATGGGGTCTCGATTTCGAATCTCGCTAGATTCAGCCACTCTGATGAGTCGTACACGACGAAATGCGTGTCAGTGGATTATATATATATATATTATATATATATATATATATATATATATATATATATATATATACATAATTAAAGTTTACTTTTGTAATGTTGTTCATTTCAATGTATACTGTTTTCATTCAACGTGTTGAGACTGCTATGTTAAAAACTGAATCACCATTAATTTCGAGTAAAGCTCAATAAGTGTGTATGCGTGAGTTCCTTCCCTGTGGACTCTGAAACGGATAGACCGATTTTTATGAAATTTCACACAAAGATACTTTATGTATCTGGCAGTGTTCTTAGATATGCTTTGTATCAGAATGCCTTTAATAAGTATCGATAATAAAAAAAAATCCAATAACAGAAAGAACAAGTAACTTTAACCAAAGTTAACACCGTACACACTCTAACATGCGAAGTTTTATTCCTGCACGAGAGAAAGGCAAGGCATATACAGAGTACGTTATTTGATATGACAAAGATGCGTTCGAAATTAATGTTTCTGTTGAAAACACAATTGAACCATGATACTTGACCTTTTCATTTTAAATTTATTCAAATCATTATCACGAAGCCGAAAGGCCAGGCATAGAAAAATCAACAAGTTCTTTGATATGACAGGTGCGCGTTTGAAATGAATGTTTCTGTTTGGAGTACAATTGGACCATGATACTTGATTTTGCATTTTAAATTTTAATTCAAGCCATTATATATAAAAAAAATAATTTATAAAATCAACAGTAGGTTCTCTATAGTGCAATACCATGTATTGTGGACTGAATAACTGTGGCCAGGCGTGTAAAGCTCCCCCTCGATGCGCACAATGAGTCCCCAATTAAAGCAGCCAATTAATCGATTTGATTTAAAAATTAAACGATTTCATCGATTTCGATGGCAATAAAATGTGGGAGTGTTAAACGTTTCCCTGCTAATACATATATGCAATCATTATTCTTGAACGCATAGCTAAAGTCATACTAACCTATATACATGTACTTATACACTACTGTGTAAATGCGGTGAGTATATTTTTATATACTTACTAGACTACTCCCTACTGTATTCTACTTATTCATGGAGTACAGCTGTACAGCAATATATATATATATATATATATATATATATATATATATATATATATATATTGTCACAAAAAAACAGGGCATAATGCAGAAGTGGTCATTTTCCCCTCTCTCCTTAAACTTTATTTTAAATATCTATCAGTCACACTCCCCTCACTCACCCAATTGCTATCGAGACATTCGGCAACGAAATATCCACGCGACGTGAATCCATGAAATGAATCGAGTCAGACACTCCCATTCCCGTACCTCACCGAGTAGTTCGTCAATACACGTGCCAAGGCTATGACCAGAAGTCATCCAGACATCTCACTCCACTCCCATCCCAAACGAAGCAGAGTGCAAAGAAAAAGAAGAAAAAAACTTTTAACGGGAATTATGTGCGGGATACAAAACACATTAGTCGGTCTAAAGAAATGAACGGGTTCTTGACACAGGTCACCAAATGTGACCTTTCCAGGTCACTGGTAACAGGTGTGAACCCTCACACACGCGTCGTGGTCGTCGTTCACAAGGAATTCTCCGTGAGTTCTCTCGGCGCAGCGCGATCTGGTTGGTCGGTTTCAGCGTCAATTTGGGTTGATATGCTCTATCACGCTGGAAGTGAATAGAGTTTCATGCACACAAAAGAAAGACAAACTCAGATTTCTCTATTCTATGAATTAATTCAACTCAAATTTACAAAATATAATATAACCTTATATACAAATGTCCAATGTTGATTTCTTACAAAACACACTATTGAACCTTACTCTCCGTGTTTTGCGATTAGTGTTAGGTTATCTCAAGACCCAGCTTCAACTCTCCAACTACTCACTGATTTTAGCGCGGGTATTCGCTTATATTGGGAGGTGATAGGGTAGGTATGGTCGCTCACTAGACCAATCGCCAATCAGTACATCATCCTAAGGGAATTCCCGATCCGCTGCATGCGTTCTGGTGATTCTGCGAACGCTCGCAGTTTTCGGTTCCCACGAATTGAGAGGTTGACCCCCGTGACCCTACGTCTGGCTCCAGAACCGAAATCATATTCGTTATGATTTCCAGACGACATCGAATTGGCAATTTTCCAACAAACAATAAAATTCATATATCGGCTTCACAAAAAAAATAATAAAATTCATAACTTAACTCTTCCCTTCAATAAGGTTGAATGTTCAACAATAAAAAACACCGTATTAAAACAACACTAGCAAATAAATACTGGGAACTCAAGGAAAGCGGACATTCGCCGGTAGTCGAATGGAAAATGATAAGACAAGCTACCACGTGTAGGGACCTAGACGACCCATGTTGATTATGCCTTCATGAAAAATTTGCTCTCCTGTACTTTAAAGAACCCCAACATCTATTAAACTGTAGAAGGGAAATAGCAAACAACTGTGTTCACAAGATAAAATTTACTCTAGGATAGCGATACAAAATAGTTTTAAAACTAACAAAAAACAATAGAAAATAAACAAATAAATAAATTAAATAAACATGAATATACATAAACGATCACACATATATGTATGTATATATATATATATGTATATATATATGCATATATGTATGTACATATATATATATATTTATATATAAACTAACATAAAAAACACTAACCTAGATTTAAAACAGATCAAGAAACTAAATATCCAGGCTAAATAGAGCACACACAAAGGAACAGATCAACTAGTGGTCAAATAGGTCCGATAAACGCCTGCTCATTGGCTGATAGGAAGGGCGCGGTGGATACTAGAAAGCTGATTGGCTAACTAAAATCTCAATATAAGATGCGCATATAAAAACAACAAACAACCACACAATTCGCGCATAAGCCTGAAGAGTCCTAGAGTGGATAAAACGCGGAATATTCAGTGTAGCTTAATCGCCTATATTTTATAATGCTATATTTTAGCTTAATCGCCTATATTTATATATAGCTTAATCGCCTATATTTATATATAGCCTATATTTATATATAGCTATATTTATATATAGCTATATTTATATATAGCTTAATCGCCTATATTTATATGTAGCTTAATCGCCTATATTTATATATAGCTTAATCGCCTATATTTATATATAGCTTAATCGCCTATATTTAGCTTAATCGCCTATATTTTATAATGCCTATATTTTATATGCTATATTTTATAGCTTAATATATATATATATATATATATATATATATATATATATATATATATAAATATATATATATATAAATATATATATATATAAATATTTAGTTAAATGGAATTGTAGAAGGCGGTACAATGCAGAAGTAACGGAAAGACACAAGCTGAAGCAGGTGAGAAATTTATTAATACAACTTATAAATACATGTGTACATATTCATATTTCATATACGCAGTATATTTATATTTGCACAGTGGTTACCTGGGAAAGTTGTCAAAGTAAAGTAAACATCTGACGAAGAGATCTTTCTCGAAATATTATATTACACGGACATACCACCAGACCGACTTTCCCAGGTAACCACTGTGCAAATATAAATATACTGCGTATATGAAATATGAATATGTACACATGTATTTATAAGTTGTATTAATAAATTTCTCACCTGCTTCAGCTTGTGTCTTTCCGTTACTTCTGCATTGTAATGCCTTCTACAATTCCATTTAACTACATACTATACAATGCTTCAAGCGAACTACACCCACCTCTTATATATAAATATATATATATAAATATATATAAATATATATATATAAATATATATATATATCAATATATATATAAATATATATATAAATATATATATATAAAAATATATATATATATATATAAATATATATATATAAATATATATATATATATGAATCTATATATATATATATAAATATATATATGTATAAATATATTTATTAAAAAGAAAAACCTACAAGCCTACAAGATTCCGTAAATGTTGGTCGATTATATCTAGCTTTGCCTCGCTTCGGTATAAGAGATAAAACTTATGTTAATAGAAATCATAGAAAATCGGTTATTTCATGCGAGGACTTGTTTTTTAGTAAAACTAAAGATATTATGATTAATCAAATTTCTGAGTCTTTCAATTATATTAGGAAACTGCTTAATCAAACAAAAAAGAAGGGTTTGAAGGAAATAGCATCGAAGATATTACAACCAGATACGATATATAGGAAAGACTATTTCATTCAATGATACGATTATATTCTGGATATAATTGACACTAAATTATATAAGCCACCCGTGGAAGGTATACAAAAGAAACCTAGAAATGTTTGTGCAGTTTTGTATGAAAATAAAGGTTTTGGTGAAATAAATTTACTTAAAATATTAAATAAACAAAAAACATACAGTTACTACCAAATGAGCTACAGACAAAAGATCAAAAACCAATAGTTACATATAAACTATGAGCAACCATACGTTATAAGGTTTTCAATTATAAAAAAAAACGGTAGAACATAAATGATAATATTATAAATATTTCAGAATGTGAATGTAATTCCTCTCGTAATAATGAGATAAAACAGGTATTACAGGAAATCTAAAGGGAGTAAATAATTCTAAATTAAGAAAACTCCTAAGTAAAGGTCCGAATTATAGAGAGTCGAAATGCCTAAATTCCACTAAATGCGTCAAAGAAGTAACTAAAGCACGAAAAAGTTTTATGTCTATGGTAAATAAATATAAATTAGCACCGTCTACGTTTGATGCATGAAGAAATTATACTTGAATGCGTAAATGAAAAGGTTAAACATATAAAAAAAATTTCAACACCCTGGATTTAGACATAAAAATTGAGGATGGGATTTTTCTTCATAAAATATTTGATAAAAGAAACTCCTAGTGACATATGGCCGAGTGGTCCTGGACGTTGTATCAAAGTTTACAGTTACCCAAAGGTGCTGAGTTCAATCCAGAACGAAGGCAGTGAAAAGTAACATTTAAAACAGAGAATCCGCAACTATGTCCCAGAGCCTAGCTGGAGTCCGAACACAGTACCCCCGTAGTATTAATAATAAAGGGTTGGGTTCGAGACTCCTAACAAACGGTTCCCCAGTTCGATACAAAACACCTGATGAAGGCCGGAGGGAGAAACGGCCAAAACGTTGTGACTATAACAACCAAGATGAGGAAGTCAGTCCGACAATCTCAATCAATGAAAACACCTCATCTAAAAAATACAGACAATTACAAACTCTTTCCCCTTTCAAATATTTCGTATGCCGCATAAAGATAGTACCCGCTCTGTTTTTATGTTTTATGGAACCATTATGTCAGAGTTTTTGAGAATAGCTCGTGTTATTTTAAAATTAATAGATTTTATACCACCAGTTTCTAGCTAAGTAATAAAAATAATCAAAAAAGGTGGGGATAAAAATATTTAAACAGTTAAATAAAGCATTTGCTCGTAATTCTGATGCTTTTCAATCGTATAAAATTAACCAGAATATATTAATAAAGGAAATATAAAACTATATTAGTAATGTATAAAATGTATTATATATAAAAAAAATGTATATATTTATAAATATTTTAACCGTTATATATTTTTAATTTTCAATAAATAAGAATGTAAATATATAAAGTACTAATCATAGTGTGGGAGGGGCGATAAGTAGTCAAATAGATCGATCCTAATCTTATAAATATAAGACTGGTAAATTAAAAAATTATATTCATTTTGAATTTGGAAACGGACGAATCTCACAGGTAAGGAAGACATTTTTTTATGACATGAATAGGTTAGCCAAATTAATTAAGAATAAGAAACTAGATCTAATATTTGAAATATGTCTTCTTCTTAAGATTAAGGGAGGTGGTGTTTGATCAACACTGCTGAGGAGCCATGATTTAATATACTGTTTTGTTTTTAAATCTCCGAAACAGTGTTTCCTGGTAAACAACTAATAATCCCTTAAATTACCATTAGTACTATAGTGAATTCGAGAGAGCAATTGGTGCAGTGATTGCAGGTTATTACATGACTTACTGACTAAATAGTTTTCTACCGAATGATAAAAAATAAAAATCAAATAGTTTTTGTATAGTTTTAAAGGTTAAAAAACTTCCAAGACTATATATATATATATATATATATATATATATATATATATATATATATATATATATATATAATATGAATATCAATACACAAAACACACACACATATGTGTGTGTTTTCATATCCATATTAAAACCCCTTTTTCTATTTATTGATAAAGAAAATACAACTTTGTTATATGAGTCATTGAATTGCATTCATCTGCAAAAGATCTAGCTCATTTCCATATTCTTTGAAATATTCACTTTATGTACATATATTTTTGTTTAATAAAATTTGCCTACCAAACTCCTTTGTCAGTTTTTGGTCTACAGACACGAAACTTAATATATAGGGTATTCGAACCCATGCGAAACTTTATATTTGGGTTTCAGCCGGGGAAAAACGGTACGGTTTCTGTGAAAATTAAAAAAAAAAAATGCAATTTGCCAGGTGAAAATCAAACGACGGCATTACGAGTATGCATGCATAACGTAATAGCTATTGGTTATTCTTTTTTTTTAACTTTTAGCCTTGCAGCAAGCATGCCATCATAGCCCAGGCATTAACGTCAAAGGACGAAGTAAATCGTAAGCTAGCCGTTTTGGTTTCGTTTCTCGATGGTGGTGTACGAATCATTTTTAAAAAAATTTTTTTTGAACCATTACAATATGTTGGGTCCAATATGATATAATAATAAATACGAAATCTAAATAATCTAAATATCATATTTTAGCGTATTTTACCACCGGGCGGCCTGCTAGCACGCACACACACACACACACACACACACACACACACACACACACACACACACACACACACACACACACACACACACACATATATATATAAGCGTTAAATAAGCATCAGTCAAATAAATATATTCAACATATATATATCAAATCGCTTTATTGGTTAACTCACTGTTGCATGTTTACGACAGTTAACGTGGAGGTCAGAAGGAATAATTGTAGGTGTAAATTCCACTTAGTAATTCCCAAAAAATCCATCCTGGCCTTTCACATCTGAAGTTATGTTTTAAATATTTATGTTATTTCTTTTTCTCACATTCTTTACATTTTAGTGACGCCAGAGACAACTGACATTCGATACAGAAATAAACAAAGTGAGGCGGCACATAGTGTTGATTAAGACAGTGTTTGAAATAGATTTTAACTGTCAACATTTTCTTCCATTTTTTTTTCTCAATACAACCCCCCCCCAAAAAAACAGTTTATCTTTTTCCTCGTAAACAAATATTATTAATTATGTTGGCGTTTGAAGAATATATCAATTGTATTGCACTTGTTAATTTAAAAGAGGGCCAGTCACATAAAATATCGGAGAGACAGGTACTTGTATATGCGCGAAAGAAAGAGAGACAAGAAGATCGGGAGAGAGAGAGAGAGAGAGAGAGAGAGAGAAAGAGAGAGAGAGAGAGGGGGGGACTTAATAACTTAATAGCTTGATTTGAGCCCAAAGAAATAAATGTTAAGGGGTCATAATAAGGGTCAAATTAAAAAAAAATTGACCTATGCGGTCTCTACCAAATTACTCAGACAATTTCTGGTCTAAACATTTGAAATTTTACATAAAGGGTATTCAGAGATAGGGCAAGCTTTTTAATCGGTTTGGGTCGAAAATCTTCAGTTACCAATATATATGTATATGTATGTATGTATGTTTGCACGTCTGCAAAAAACTTTCGACAGAGGCGACGGATCTTTTCAAGATCAGTATCGTTTTGAAGTTCGACCTTTCAGACGACAAATATCGAAAATTTGGCTAAAAACCTTAATATCTACACCTTCAACTGGGCAGTTTTCTACGGGAAGGGGGTCACTTTTTTCGCCGATATTTTTGAAAGTTATCCTCTTCTTTCGATTGTCTAGACTTAATTAAAACATAAGTCACTTCCAGTTTGACGGTGGTCGTAACAGCAAAGATGTGAGGTTTTCCCCCGTTCTTTTCCTCCTCAATGGTAAAGGTTCGAGCATGCCTTCCTACTACCACTTTTTTATTTTGCTCAACAGACACATCCAAACACCCGGGCAACGCCGGGCTGAAATGCTAGTCTATATATCTATAAAAGTGAAAGTGTGTGTGTGTGTGTGTGTCTGTGTACATTTCCCTACGCAATAACTCTTTCAATTTTCAGTCTACAGACTCGAAATTTGATATGCAAGGTACTGAGATTTGGGGAAATCTTTGTGATCGGATTTCGGCCAGAACTTTCGCTGTTAAGGGGTCAAAGTTCAGCAATTTCACCATTGAGAACTCTATCAAACTCCTCCGACAATTTTAGGTCTAAACACTTGAAATTTTAGATATAGGTTCCTTGGACATTGATCTAAATTAATGACTTGATTTGAGCCCAAAGAAATAAATATTAAGGAGTTATAATAGGGGTAAAAATTAAAACAAAATTGATCTCTTCGATCTCTACCAAAGTACTCAGACAATTTCTGGTATAAATATTTGAAATTTTACATAAAGGGCATTCAGAGATAGGGCAAGCTTTTTAATCGGTTTGGGTTTTAGTTACCAATATATAAATGTATGTATGTATGTCTGCCAAAATCTTTCGACAGAGACGACAGATTTTTACAAAATCAGAATCGTTTTGAAGCTCGACCTTTCAGGCGACAAATATCGAAAAATTGGCTAAAAACAATATCTTCACCTACAACTGGGCACTTTTCTACAGGGGGGGTCGCCTTTTTCGCCGATATTTTTTAAAGTCATTCTCTGCTTTCGATTGTCTAGACTTAATTAAAACCTACGTTACTTCCGGTTTGGCGGTGGTCGTAACAGCAAAGACGTCACATTTTTTCGTCGTTCTTTTCCCCCTTAGGGGTACAGGTTCGAGCCTGCCTTCCTATTACCACTTTTTTTTCTCAACATACACATCCAAACACCCGCGCAACGCCGGGCTTAAATACTAGTCTATATATCTATAAAAGTGTGTGTGTGTGTGTGTGTGTGTGTGTGTGTCCGTGTCCGTGTACATTTCCCTACATTATATCTCTGTCAATTTTCAGTCTACAGACTCGAAATTTGATATACAGGGTACTGAGATTTGGGAAAATCGATATGATCCATTTTCGGCCAGAAATTTGTCAGTTAAGGGGTCAAAGTTCAACGATTTGACTTTTGAGAACTCTACCAAACTCCTCCGACAATTTTAGGTCTAAATATTTGAAATGTTAGATATAGGTTCCTTGGACATGGATCTTACTTAATAACTTGATTTGAGCCCAAAACAATAAAAGTTAAGGGGTCAAAATAGGGATAATAGTTTAAACAATTGACCGCTTTTTTTTTTTTTGCTCAACATACACCTCCAAACACCCGGGCAACGCCGGGCTGAAATGCTAATAAGGCATAAACTTATTATAGGAAACGTGGTAATATGTAATTGAGACTTAGTAGTTCCCCCAGAAACACAAAGGAGACAGGTTATAAAAAGTGTACGCAATGATGTACAGTGTGGAGCGGCAGCTACGCAAAGAAGATTAAAATTGGAAGCATGGTGGCCGGGGTACTCAAGAGACGAAGAGGAATACGTAAAAAGATGCAAGAAATGCACAGAACTGAGGAATTTCAGGCAAAAGAAAATACATGTGTAGCCGCGAGAAGCAGAATCGTGGAGCAGAGTACACATGGATCATACCTATGTCAATGTGATAGGACTATTACTAATATTAGTAGACGCATATTCAGATTAGTCTGAAGTGGTGAGAGTACGTGATAAAAAAGTACCACCTTAAAACAAATATTAAGAGTAATAATTTCGAGAAACGGGATACCGATAACAGATAACGCGTCAGAATTTGCTGATGCTGATTTGCATGAATTGCTAAGAAAAATAGGATGCAGACCTTACACGACCCCTCCCTATCATTCTCAAAATAACGGAACAGCGGAAAGAGTGGTCCAAACGGTAAAGAAGGGTATAAAAGTATTCTTACAACAGAAGGAGAACATCGATGCTACCAAGACAATTACCAAGTTATAGACCAATTGTTATTGAACGCTTACTTAGCGTTATACACGACACATCTTCTTATCTATATACATAAAAGGCAAAATGTGTGTGACATTTCGTGTATGTCTTCAAAAGGCTTTTCTCGCACACGGTTCCGAGGTCGTTACGATCGCTTATAACTGTTTATATGGGTCGTAAATAATAATATGTACGATTTGGGAAAGTGCGTCGCATCTAGATTTATTTACGTCGACTTTTACAAAATTATTGCTATTTTGGCTTCTCGCGTGTTGATTGGGCTTTTTAGTATAAATATGTGAAACTAACCTCAAACGGGTGTGTTCGCGTCATTGCGCCGGAAAAACGTTCAGAAGCAATCAGCTTTAATCAGACACCACTCCCCAACATCTGTTGGGGGAAGAAACAGTTAAATTTGGGTAAACAACCCAAACGCTGTGTGACTTCTATTTGACCAGGTCAAATGGAAGCAGCAGAGTTAAATTTTATTGCGCACGCCTGTTTTTATAGTTAAATAACCTGCTTAAAGCTGTGTGTCGCGTAGCTCAATGGTTAACGTAGCACGGTTTTTTTTTTCACACATTAATTTCCAACTCAAGGGTACGGGTTCGATTCTCATACTCACCCATCAAAACATTTTTTTTATTATTTAAACTTCCCCCCCCCCTGAGTTTTGATTTACCTCAAGACACCCGGGCATCGCCGGGTACCCCCCCCCCCCGCTAGTCATATACAAAGAGAGAGGGAGAGAAAGAGAGAGAGAGCGAGAGAGAGAGAGAGAGAGAGAGAAATAGAGAGAGAGAGAGAGAGGGGAAGGGAGGAAGGGAGAGTCAGTAAGTTTTACAAAGTTGATGGCAGTAGTAAGACAAAAAAAAAACGTATATATATTGGGAAGTGATATACAAATTACCATTAGCGTATGACGCGAAGCTCTTTGTAAACAAATTGAGCTTAGGTATTTGAACAATGTCAAAACAATGTAGCAGCAGTCGAATAGCGCAACGGTTAGAAGCTCCGAATGTCACATGAGCAGTCGGGTTTCCATCCTGGCTGGAGGTAGTTGCTTCTCTATACGCATTAATAAGCTGTGGAACAGCGAAATAGTACTGTATGTGGATAACCTATCTTCGGTTGAGCATATTGAGAAGAAATATACAAATTACCATTTGCGTATGAAGCGATACTCTTTGTAAACAAATTGAGCTTAGGTATTTGGACGATGTCAAAACATTTTTAATTCACTGCCCGCATAGCAGCAGCCGAATAGAAGCTCCGACGCTCATATGGGTGGTCGGTTTCGATCCTGGCTTGAGGTAGTTTCTTGTGAAACAGCGAAACAGTATTGTATGTGGATGACTATATATATATATACTCCTATGAATTCGTTTTTTTTTTTGTGTGTATTGATATTCATATTAAACACCCTCTTTTCTATTAGAATTTATTTGCTTTCCCACCATAGCAAAATGTGACACGAGGTCGTTTTAATGTGAGGTTAAACCAGTCCCCCCCCCCAAAAAAAGGCAAAAGGGGCACTCTGGTTGGGTCCAAAAATAGTAATTGTCCCAGTATAGAGGGTTTCCCCTCCATTGACTGGGGCAAATTACCTTAAGTGCAGAACAGATGGTATTTATTTGCTCCCCCACCGAGCAAATTAGGCACAAGGCCAATTTTTAATGTGAGGAGTGAAGGGAGGGGGAAGGGAAAAGGGGACCAGCTCCCGAGAGGTGGGAAATGGGAGCTGGTTAAAGGTCAGGCATGTGGGGTTGCCCCCACATCTGGTCTTTGCTAGTCATAGCTAGTCATAGCTTGCAGTATCTGCCGGAACAGATACTGCACTTTGATCCCGGCCCAAAGGCCAAGAACAGCAGGGTATTTATTTGCAAATTAGGTACAAGGCCGATTTTTTATGTGAGGAATGAAGGGGAAATGGAGACCAGCTCCCCGGGGAGTAGGGGAGTTGGATAGTGACAATTGGTATGAATGGTTGCTCCAACATTGATCAAGGTCGTATATGTGGTGTTAACCCCACATATGGTCTTTGCTTGCAGTATCTGTTTCGACAGATACTACACTTTGATCCCGGGTCGAAGGTCAAGAACAACAGAAAAAAAGGCAAGCCTCTTTTGTATTTATTTAAAAAGAAAATACAATTTTCTTATATATGGGTTGTGGAAATGCATTCACTCGCAAAAGATCTAGCTAATTTGTATATTCTTTTAAACATTCATTTTAATTAATTCCCAATTAGTGTTTTCGGTTTTCTTATGGGATGATCATCTTTAGTTAACTATTACGTGTAATTATATTCATGCAGATATTTTACATGATTTATACTTGCATAATATTTGCGTAAAATCTTTACTGTAATTGTTTCCATATATATTTATGTATAGGTATATATTTTTGTTTAATCTATTAGTCTATCTATCTATCTATCTATCTATCTATCTATATATATATATATATATATATATATATATATATATATATATATAAGTGAACGTGTGTGTGTTTGTGTGTGTCTGTGTACATTTCCAATATATAAAAGTATGTATGTATGCTTGCATGTCTGCCCAACACTTTCGGCAGAAGCGACGGATTTTCTCAAGATCAGTATCGTTTTTAAGGTCGACCTGTCAGACGATAAATATCGAAAAATTGGCTAAAAACATTAATGTCTTCACCTTAAACTGGGCACTTTTCTACAGGGAGGGTCGCTTTTTTCGCCGATATTTTTGAAAGTCATCCTCTCCTTTCGATTGTCTAGCCTAAATGTTAAAAACATCTCACTTCTGGTTTGGCGGTGGCTGTAACAGCGTAGACATCAGGTTTTTCCCGTTCTTTTCATCCTTTGCGGTACGGGTTCGAGCCTCTCTTCCTACTACCACTTTGTAATTTTTTTTTTGCTCAACATACACATCCGGGTAACGCTGGGCTGAACTGCTAATATATATATATATATATATATATATATATATATATATATATATATATAAGTGTCTATCTCTCTGTCTGTCTGTGTATCTGTCTGTGTACATTTCCCGGCACAAT
>NC_136482.1:168795462-168920462 GCF_053919585.1 Euprymna scolopes
CCTTTTATAAAAATATGAGTTTAACGTAAAGAACACGAACAAGGTTTTATTCAACTGAATTTCTTCCAGTTTACTAACAAAATATATAAATTTAAAAGAGATATAAATAATAAAATAAAAAGGTTATGTAATTTAAAAGAAATACACGTACTCACAAAAGCAGAACTTTTTTTTACACATTTTTTTCTTTAAAACCATAACAATGAGACTAACAATTACCTAGATCTTAGTAATTATTTGTTTTAATAGAACTGTTTTAATTGTACTGTTTACTTAGTTAACCTAAGTTGGTATTACATTTATTTTACATTTACTTTTTTTTTTAATTATTACTTTTAGACTGTGACGTTTACACCCGGAAGTAATGAGTCACACGTAGGTCGCTTTTATTCATTCCTTTTGGTCAAGATCAAAGTGTAGTATCTGTTCTTCAGATGCTGCACTTCATTTTCTTGTTCTCTTTCGGTGGAGGAGAAATCCTTCACGACTGAGACAATTTTTATTTTTGTACCTTTTCTCCACGTTAAAAAACGACCCTGGTGTCTAACTCTGTCCCGTGGGGAGGCATAATTGTTTATAATTGTACTATTCAGAAATATTATTTATAGTTCGTCCATTTCAGTTAGTATACATTTCCTTTACGCTTAATTAATTTACAATCATTAATATCGTTAAACAATTCCGTTTAAAACCGAAATTATGCCACCCAAACGAAGTAGAAACGAAAGTGAGGAAGAAAGAATGGAAAGATTGGAAGCTAATAGACTAAGAGTTGCTGCAATTCGCTCCAATGAAAACAATTCAGATAGAGAAAGACGTCTAGAACTTAACAGGATACGTCAAAGAGAAAGGAGAGCAAGACTGCCAGATTTGGAAAGAGAAACCCAACGTGAAGCTGACAGAACTAGACATGCTGTAAGGCGGTTAAATTCATCACAAGATGAAATTCAAGAAAGGCAAAGATATGCACTGGAAAGAGAAGCAATATTACGATCGAATGAATTATATGAGGTAAGTAGACGTACACAAGGTGAGTTGAGAGTGGCTCAACGACATCAGAATGAATCGGAAACCCAACGAAGCTTTCGCCTATACCAAGGGCAACAACGAGAGGCTGCATGGAGAGAGAGTATGACTTTGCCCCAGCAATTGACAGAAAACGAGGCAGCTAGACAACGAATGACTGCTTTGAGACACCATGAAATAGAACACTGCAATAGAAAAGGATTGCTCTACAACAAAAATGACTCTCTCACTACAGCTGATATAGGAAAAATGGACAAAGTATGTCAACATTGCTCAGCTGTAAAATTTAAAGGAGAAACCCCTGGTTGTTGTTGTTCTTCTGGCAAAGTTGTGCTTGATAGCTTTCCACCACTGCCTCAGTTGCTTCAAGATTTGCTCTCCGGCAATGGTCCCATCTCTAAAGATTTTCTGCAAAATCTACGCAGTTATAACAATTGTTTTGCAATGACATCATTTGGTCACAAAATTGCGGCAGTACATGGGTGGAATCCTTCTTTTAGAATTCGAGGCCAGGTTTGCCACCAGATTGGGAGTCTTTTACCACCTGAAGATGAAACAGCAAAGTTTATTCAAGTCTACTTCTTGGATAGTCTGGAAGAGGAACTACATAATCGGGGACGTGACAGTAGACTCAATAGAGACATTCTCCAAAGTCTGACTGAATTTTTACATGAGAACAACAGCTTTATTTGTCAGCTGAAAACAACAAAGGAGAGGATTGAAGAAGAACACTTGGTAGAACATAAAGTTGTCATAAGGGAAGACCGAAGGCCGCAAGAAGAGCATCCACGGCGATTCAATGCTCCAACAACAACGTATGAGATTGGAATATTAATGGAGAATGAACCAACAGCTAACCGGGATATTGTCTTGCGTTTTAGAAATGATACATTAAAATGGATCTCCGAACTACATCCCCTCTACGATACTTTAATGTACCCGTTAATGTACCCCTATGGTTCTCCATCTTACAACATCTACATGAAGGCATCCAATGGGCGAAAAGTTACCCAACAGCAATTTTATTCGTACCATTTAATGACTCGGCCTGGAAACTATTTTCTCTGGTACCGAAGGCTATTTCAACAATGGCTGGTGGATGTGTACTGCAAGATTGAAACAGAACGTTTACAGTTCCTGAGGCGTGAGCAACAGACCCTGAGAGCTGACAATTATAGCAACTTGAGAGATTCAATTCTTAGGGAGGATGGGAATCCAGAACAGTTTGGTCAACGAGTTGTACTTCCGGCAACTTATACAGGAGGCCCTCGATACATGTTTGAGCGTCAAAGTGATGCCATGGCATATGTTCGGCGAATGGGCCGAGCCGACCTCTTCATCATGTTCACAACAAATCCAAAGTGGACAGAAATTACAGAAAATTGTCTTCAAGGGCAAGACCCTCAGGATCGTCCAGATATTGTTGCCAGGGTTTTCAGGCAGAAGCTAAAAAAGTTACTTGAATTTATTAAAAAGGGAGGATTTGGCAGGTTGAGGGCTTTCCTGTACAGTATTGAATATCAAAAAAGAGGACTGCCGCATGCACACATCCTCACCTGGCAGGCCCCAGAGGACAAACTTCTACCAGAAAAAATGGATCTCTGCATATCTGCAGAGATCCCTGACAAAGAGGAAGATCCTGATCTTCATGCTAAAGTGATGGCACATATGGTGCATGGACCTTGTGGACCATTTAATCCAAATTGTCCATGTATGATTGACAACAAATGTTCCAAAAAATACCCAAAAGAATTTCTTCAGTGTACCAAGCAAGGCCAAGACTCTTACCCCAAGTACAGGCGAAGAAAACCAGAAGATGGAGGCCAGACTGGTACAATAAGGATGAAGAGAAATGGTCGGTATGTTAATCAAGAAATAACAAACCAGTGGATTGTTCCGTACAACAAGGTCCTCCTTCAGCAGTTCAACGCTCACATTAACGTAGAAATTTGCAGCTCGATCCAAAGCATCAAATATGTCCTCAAATACGTGAATAAAGGATGTGATCAAGCAGTGTTTGAACTACAAAGAACTGATGGAGCAGCTAACCAACAAGGCCAAGTACAAAGTCACATTGTGGATGAGATCCAGCAGTTCCAGAATGCAAGGTATGTCGGCAGTTCAGAGGCAGCCTGGAGGATATTGGAACATCCCATCCATGAACATTTCCCCCCAATTGTACAACTTTCTGTTCATCTTGAAAATGGGCAGCGTGTCATGTTCTCAGCTGATACTGCTCTGGAACGAGCCCAAGGTCCACCGCCTGCCACAACTTTGACAGCATTTTTTCAACTCTGCCATGAGGATGACTTTGCAAGGGGTCTCAAATGCGTAGAAGTCCCTGAGTTTTACACTTGGAACAAATCGACAAAGAAATGGATGAGAAGAATGCGTGGGGTACAAGTTGAAGGTACTGAAAATGATGATGTATGGAAGGCACCATGCATTGGGAGAATCTACACGATTAGTCCAAAAGCAGGGGAGTGTTATTTCTTACGCCTGTTGCTCAATGAGGTTGCTGGTCCAACTTCATTTCAAAATTTGCGAGCATACAATGGTCAGGTGTTTGAAACATACAGAGCAGCGTGCCTTGCTCGAGGCCTTCTAGAAAATGACCATCACTTGCATCAAGCAGTAGGAGAGGCAAGTGCCACTCAATCACCTTCAAATTTGCGAAGCCTATTTGTGATAATTTTAACAGCCTGTGAGCCAAGAAATCCTCTTGAGATCTGGATGGCTTTTCGTGATGTAATATCTGAAGACATTCTTCACAGATACAGGCAAGAAGTTAACAATCCAGAAGCAGATTTTAATGAGGACATCTACAATAAAACTCTTTGTCTAATTGAAGAAAAAGTTCTCCTTATGTGCGGTCAACCATTGGCAAGCTATGGATTACCTGCACCAATGCAAGGGAGAGATGAAAGACTCGCGAGAGAGTATCAACGTGAAGTTACTTATAATCTTGAAGAACTTCCCTACAAGCAGAAAATATGCAAGAAAAACTGACCGATTCTCAAAGAGAAGTTTACAATTCATTCATGGCAATGTTGGAAGCACAAGGTGAAATGAACAAAAACATGATGTTTCTTGATGCTCCAGGTGGTACGGGCAAGACTTTTGTAATCAATTTGATCCTTGCAAAGATTAGAACCATGAGAAAGATTGTGCTTGCAACAGCATTCAGTGGCATTGCTGCTACTCTACTACAAGGTGGCCACACTCTTCACAGCACTTTTAAAGTACCCTTGGATACTCATCGAATGGATCAGCCAGTTTGCAAAATTACTGGTAACTCAGCCTTGGCAAATGTAATTAGAGACACCTCTGCAATCATTGTAGACGAAGCCCCAATGACGCACAAGAGTGCTTATGAAGCAATTGACCGAACACTGCAAGACATCACAGGAAACAAGAATCCCATGGGTGGCATTCCAACCATATTTTGTGGTGATTTCCGTCAAATCCTCCCAGTGGTTAAAAATGGCACAAGGGCTAACATTGTCAATGCAAGTTTGAAACAATCCTATCTCTGGAGGCACGTTATAGTGAAGAGACTGACTACTAATATGAGAGCCTATATCTCTGATAACACAGCTGCAGCAGACTTCTCAAAATTGCTTCTCCAAATCGGTAATGGTCAGTTTCCTATCACTTCTTCACCTGACACAATTAAGATTCCAACTGCGCTTGGTAAATGTGTCGGTAATCAGAAGCAACTGAAAGACAAAGTGTACCCAGACCTGCAAAACAATGGAAAATCACCGGATTGGCTTGCTGAGAGGGCTATTATTTCGCCATTAAACAGCAATGTGAATCATTTGAACAATTCAATAATGGATGAATTTCCAGGAGACACAAAGCAATACAAGTCAGTTGATTCAGCTACTAATGAATATGAAGCTGTTCACTACCCTGTGGAGTTTTTAAACTCTTTGGAGATATCTGGAATGCCTCCACACATTTTAAATCTCAAAATTGGATCGCCAATCATGATTCTTCGATCCTTGGAACCGCCAAAAATAACAAACGGAACCAGATGTGTTATCACCAGATTGCACACCAATGTACTTGAGGCCACCATTTCCTGTGGTCCCTACAAAGGCGAAACCGTTCTACTGCCAAGGATCCCCTTAGTTCCATCGGACTCAGTACTTCCATTTAAATTCCGGAGACTCCAATTTCCTGTGAAGGTGTGTTTTGCAATGAGCATAAACAAAAGTCAAGGTCAGACATTTAACACCATTGGCGTAGACTTGACATCAGACTGCTTCAGTCACGGTATGTTCTACGTCTCCATCAGCCGGACAGGAAGTTCAGAAAAACTCTACATTCTGGCTCCAAATCAAAGCAGCAGAAATGTAGTTTACCCTGAGGCTCTTTAGTGAAAAGTTCGAGAAATGGATATGAGGAAAAACTGACATGATCTGATTGTGGTAAGTTTTTAGTATTGAATGTGCAAGATAAAATTTAAGCAAGAGTTGAAAATGACTTCAATGAAAAATTTACTATGTAACATCAAGTAACCTTCCTTTTTGATGAAAATGTTTTGTGAAGTTCCTGATTGAATTTCAGTCACTACAAGAGGTAGTTAAAATGTTAATCACCTTATGCAATCGTTGCTCTTACAACATCAACTTACTGGAAAGGTGCCCACAGATTTTGGTACCCGAGTGCGCAACAAAGCTCCGTGCGAAGCACGGGTATCTTTGCTAGTATATATATAAAGAGAGAGATATATAGAAAGATATATATATATATATTTATATATGTATATATATATATAAAGACATATATATATATATATATATATATATATATATATATATATATATATATATATACTAGCCGGGGGGGGGAGGGGTACACGGCGTTGCCCGAGTGTTTGGAGACGTGTGTGGTCGGGCGGGGGTAGGGGTTGTTAATTAAAACCTAAGAATAAGCGAAGTAAAAAAAGAAAACAGAAAAACGAACGTTAAAACTTATCTGAAAAATAAAGCGGGGGGGGGGATACCCTGGGGTGGGGGTAATCAAAACATCGAAAAAAAAAACTCACGTAAGGAAAACGAACGATGTTAAATGTAAAAATTGAAAAAAACAAAACCAAAAAAGAAAACAGAGAAACGAATGTTAAAACTGCTTTAAAAAATCTGAAAAATAACCCCCCAAACATAAACACGTGAAAAATGGCTTAAATAAGCCTGTTTCGATATTAAAATTTTAAAAATCGGTGGGTACCCGGGTGTTTTTGGGTGTGTGTGGTCGATCGGTGGTGGGAGGTGTTAATGAAAACCTAAGAATAAGCGAAGTAAAAAAGAAAAAAAAACCCAGAAAAACGAACGTTACGTGAAAACTGGATTAAATAACCCGGCTTCAGTATTTAAATGAAAAAAATCGAAAAAAAAGACATCTCACGCCACGACTCGAACCCAAAACGTTTAGATAATGACCAAACGCTCTAACAAACTGAACTAAAACAACGTACATGAAAATGTGTCAGTTCTTCAAATATTTAAACTAAATCAGGTTATGACGTCGTAAAACCGATCTCCTCATGGGAAGACGGTTTTTGCTGATATCCCCCTGTAGAAAAGTGCCGATTTCAGGGTGAAAAAAATTAACGTTTTTGGCCACTTTTTCGATATTTGTCGGGCGAAGGATGGGGCTTTCATATGAGACCAAATTTGTGAATTTTTGTTCTGTCTGTCGAAAGTTTTAGCAGACACAAAAACATACACACATACATACATACATGATGATTGCAACGTCTTGTCAGACGAGTGCTACTCCCTCAGGTACTGAAAGTCAATGAGCCGAAAATGACTTTAGTCCTGCCGGCAAAATTCACACGCACAAGCAGACATGACACTGAAGACTGTTACTGGTGTATGCACGCATGCATAAATATATACACATGCATACACATACACACATACAAATAACCCACATATATGCATACATACATACACATTACATATATGCATACATAGACATACTTATACATACATAAACATACACAAGACAGTCATTGGCATATATACATACATATATATATATATATAAATAAACGCAAATATACATATCTACAAATACACACATACATATCTGTAAATATACACACATATATACATACACCATGAATAATACACATACATACGCATACAGACACACATGCATACATACAGATATACATACACATATACAAATACATACATACATATACACACATATACCCATATGCACATACATATATATACATACAATTACCTACATATACATACACGTACATAAATATGCACTCATACACATATACATACATGCTCATACATACACATATATATGCATACATACACATGCATGCATCTACATACATCTACATACATACACACATGCATAAATACACATACACACGTCCATATACATACATGCACATACATACATACACACAAACATATATAAAAATACATATATACATACATATACACATAGATATACACACATATACATACACATGTACATAAACATACATACGTCTATACATAGATACATATAATGATGGCAGATCAATTATTACATGCTTCCAGCATTTCAGACCTACACGCGTCACAACTTTTCCATAGCAACAGGACCATTTTTTTATAGACAAATGCCTGAGGAAGTATCTATACCTGATGGTGTTACAGAGTTTTAGCTTTGTACGGCAGCTAAATCTCTCTCTCTCGGTTCAAAATGTTGACATCCAGCAACAAGTAAGAGCAAGATAGCCAGCAACAAGTCAAACTACAGACCAGCTTAATGCGGAAACTTGTCTCCCGCTTTATGTTTTTTAACTCAGAGATTTGCTTCTCCTAGTGGGGTTGCCTTCACCACGGCTTACGGGAGACCCCTCCACCCCGCATACACATGGAAATAAACACATGCGTACATACAAATGTACGCCAATTTACGTATGCTTGTGCACACACACATACAAACATAATCACGCAGAGGCACACATATGCACATGTACACGAATGCACACACATACGTACACACACATATACATGCAAAATACACATGAATAAATAGTCCAAAAGTCATAAATAGTAAGTGATCATCACATAATTTTCCAAACAATTTAACGAACGAACCATACATACATACATACATACATACATACATACATACATACATACATACATTTTCACTTATATATATAGATATAGAAATATATACATATATATATATAGAAAGATATATATATATATAAAGAGTGATATATATATATATAGTAAGATATTGTAGAAAGAGAGAGATATATAGAAAGATATATATATATATATACATATATAGAAAGAGAGAGATATAGAAAGAGAGAGACATATAGAAAGATATATATATATAGAGAGAGAGATAGATAAAAAGAGAATGATATATATACATATAGAAAAAGAACGATATATATATATATATATATATAGAGAGAGAGAGAGAGAACGGTATATATATATATATAGAGAGAGATATATATATATATATCTAGAAAAAGAACGATATATATATATATATATATATATATATATAGAGAGAGAGAGAGAGAGAGAACGATATATATATATAGAGAGAGAGATATATATATATAGAAAAAGGACGATATATATATATATATAAAGAGAACGATATATATATATATATGTATATATATACACATATATAAAGAGAACGATATATATATATATATATATATATAAAGAATATATATATGTATATATATATATATATACATATATATATATATATATATAGTTTAGTGGTTAAATTTAAATTCTGAAAATAAAAATGTAGACACATATATTTTCGAGTTAAGAATTTATTGTTTGGCAAAAGGAATATATAGAATGGGTTATATTTATTTCCTTAATCCATGGATTTTCAATAATGGCTCATATTATCAGAGGAAATTAAATGCGGTTAGCAAAATGTTCAGCTGTGAAAAGGCATGTATTTTGCTTTTCAGCACAAATATTAAAAATAGTTTTTTGGTTGGTGAATAATAATGGTGAATGGGCAGTCCATTATCGGAAGGAGTATAATGTCCTCCGGGGTTTTATTTCCAAGTAGGCAGCATATTGGTCCAGTAGGCAGAATATTTGTGTCTAATCTCGCTTATATATATATATATATATATATATATATATATATATATATATATATATATGAGAGAGAGAGAGAGGGAGGGAGAACGATATCTATATATAAAAGTGAACGTTTCTGTCTGTCTGTCTGTTTGTGTACATTTTCCTTCGCAATAACTCTGTTAATTTTAAGTCTACAGACTCGAAATTTGATATACAGGGTACTGAGATTTGGGAAAATCTATGTGATCGTTTTTTGGCCAGAAATTTGGCTGTTAAGAGGTACAAAGTTCAACGATTTGACTTTTGAGAACTCAACTCAACTCCTCCGACAATTTGGGGTCTAAACACTTGAAGTTTTAGATATAGGTTCCTTGGACATGGATCTAACTTAATAACTCAATTTGAGTCCCAAACAATAAATTTTAAGGGGGTCATAATAGGGGCCAATGTTAAAAAATTGACCGTTTTTGTTTTTTTTTATTTGCTCAGCATACACCTCCAAACACCCGGGCAACGATGGGCATCCATGCTAGTATATATATATATATATATATATATATATATATATATATATATATATATATATATATATATATATATATATATAAAAGAACGATATATATATATAGAGGTAAAGATATATATATATATACATATATATATATATATAGAGAGAGAGAGAGGGAGGGAGAGAGAGAGAGAAAGAGAACGATATATATATAGAGAGATAAAGATATATATATATATATAGAGAGAGAGAGAAAGATATATATATATATATATATATATATATATATATATATATATATATATATATATAAAGAGATATATATAGAGAGATTAGAGAGAGATAGATAAATACATAGAGTACCTGATAATATTTAATCTTTATGGAAATAATACGTGACGTAACGCGCACATCTGCATTTGGAAGTTCTGGGCTTACCTGTCTGCAGGAATCAGGACTGGTTTGGTGATCAAAATGCTGATTACAAAATTTGGATTGAGGATAAGAACTCTACATCAAAGAAAAAAAGAATACAACGCATACAATAGCAAAGTCCAGAAAACACAACGGTAGATAACAGATGCATGGCGGTCATCACGTGCTAAATCAGAGCGAGAAACGTTTGATAGGAAATTCTTGAAAGCTTTTTATGAAGGTATTAAAGGAGTTTTTGGGCCACACGAATCTGGTGTTTCTCTCATATCTGCGGGTGATGGCACACTGCTGACTGACAGAGCGGATATTTTGAATTGCTGGAAGGAGCATTTTTAAACAGTTCTAAACAATGCTTCCACAACTGGCGGAGAAATAATTTCATCACTGAGTGAACTGAAATTCCTGAACTTTCTTTCCTTCCAGCATTACATGAGGTTTTTATTGCTATTAAGCAAATTTCTTCAGGCAAAAGTTCTGGTAAAGACGCCTTACCTCCTGAGGTTTTAAGTTCGGTGGTCAGAAACTAGTGAAGAAACTAAGTTGTCTCTTAATGAATATCTGGCAAACTTGGATTTCAAGAATGCATTTATTCAACACCTATATGAAAACAAAGGCAATAGAAAAATCTGTGATAACCATAGTTGTATCTCACTTTTATGAATTGCAAAGATCTTTACAAGACTCAGCCTCAACAGAATAATCAAACGCCTTGTTGATATCTACCCCGAATCTCAGTGCAGTTTCCGTGTTGGTCGGGGTACTGCTGATATGATCTTTTCCCTCCGTCAGGTTGCTGAGAAAGTTTGCGAGAACAACGAGGAGCTATATATGGTTTTCATTGAGCTTACAAAGGCCTTTAACACAGTCAACCGTGCAGCTCTCTGGAAGGTCTTGAAAAGGCTGGGGATACCTGACAACATGCTGAATGTAATCTTTTCATGATGAAATGAAGGTATCCATTGTTTCAAATGAAAAGTCTTCAGAACCTTTCAATGTGACAAATGGCACCAAACAGGGTTGTGTAATTGCACCTGTGCTATTGCTTTTGTTCTTTTCAGTTATGCCGAGACATACTTTTGCTGATTTAGATACAGACGCAGAGTTCAAATTCAGAACTAATGGTGATATCTTTAACCAGCAGCGTTTCAAAGCTAAGACCCTCATTCGTCAAACTGTCATTAGAGACCTTTTATTTGCAGATGACGCTGCACTTTGTGCAATCTAGCAGGATGAAGCGCAACTGCCTGTAGACAGTTTTTCTGCTGCTTGCAAGGCTTTTGGTCTAACAACCAGCATCAAGAAAACGGAAGTGATTCACTAACCTCGTCCCACACCAAAACAAGTTCAGGGCGCAAAGCAGCGGCTACCAGTACACAGCTTTCCCGATACACTAATCCGAGTGAATGGTAAAGATCTGAAATATGTATAAAAAAAAAAAAACAACATTACCTATATTGGTAATAAGGTAAATTGGAATGCTTCTCTTGATGATGAAATCATTAATCGAATTGTGAAAGCAACTAGCACTTTTGGGAAACTGCGCCATCGGTTATGAGATGATAGGGAGATTAGCTTAAGAACTAAAGTACTCGTTGTGCTAACGTCGCTGCTTTATGAATCAGTATCATGGACAGTTTATCGCAATCACACCCAGAAGCTTCATGTTTTCCACAAAAACTGCCTTAGAAGAATTTGTGACTTCACCCTGGGCAATCAGATGTCTAATGTGGACCTATTCACGCGCTGCGGTATTGGCGGGAATCGAAAGCTTTTTGATGCAATCACAGCTACGTTGAGCAGGACATGTCTTGCGTATCGAAGACGACTAGATATCAAAGCAAATGATGTATGGTGAGCTCAACAGTGGACAGCGGAATGTAAGTACACGTGTGTTTCGCTATAAGGACAAGTTGAAAAAGAATTTCACACGTGTAAATATTCCTTTTCGTGATTTTGAACAAATTGCTTCTCAACGAAATGAATGGAGAACTGCCTGTTTGAGGGGCATCAGGCAGTTCTCTGAAACTGAAATTGACCAAGTGCGCGTAAGACGTGAAAGAACCAAAGCATTTGCAAGTATCACAGTCAATTATTTGCGCAATCTTCATTCTTGCCTCAAATGTGGGGTTGTTTGTAGATCTATTGCAGCACTCAGATACCATTTACGAATTAAACATGTTTACGTTGTCAAGACCTAATAGAATTAATAATAATATTAATAATATATATATATATATATATATATATATATATATATATATATATATATATATATAAAGCTGAACGTCTGTGTATGTGTGTGTGTGTGTGTCTGGTCACGAATAGGCTCCTATATGGTTGACTATTTTAAAAAACTGATTACATATATAATGATAGAAGATGTATCGAGGATCAGGAATGGGTATGTTTGGTCTGGCAGAACGGTGGTTCATAAAAATTGTGGGGTCTGCGTTCGCGTCTGGCCCCCAAAGTACGGAAATAAAAAAACAAACAAAAAAAAACGTTTACACGTGTTTTTGATATAGATGTACATAAGAATACTTTGATAAGTATTTTTAACTTAAATAGGGATGGTATAATAAAATTGTGGGGCCTGCGTTTGCGCCTGTACTCCATGGAAATATGGCACAAACTTTAACAAAGACTTTTCATATCTATTTGCGTAAGTATACTTTGATAATTATGTTTCAGTTTGAAGAAATATGGTATAATAAAATTATTGGGTGTTTGTTCGCGTCTGACCTCCATAGAATGTAAATATGTCATAAAGTTTAACAAGGTTTTTTAAAAGGGGTGAGGGTCCACACTAACACCTTAACTTTAATCTTAATTCACGTTAGCTTTTATTTATTTTTTAAAATTGAATCATATTGTGTCGAATAAATTAACCTCATAAATTCACGTTCTTATTAAAGAGAAAGCCCCCCGCCAAAAGTCGAAACTTTAGACAATTGTCGACACAAATTTTGCATAACTCTGTTTTTTTCCTTCTCCACTTGCACGTGGCACTCTTTCGAAAATAGATAAATAGATAAATAATAAAAAAATAAGAACGTTATCGTGTCAAAAGAAGGAAAAAATTCTGCTCACGTAATTACGTGTCTTTTTAAAAACATTTACATAACCTTTTTATTTATATATCTGTTTAAGCTTTTTTTGTCAGTGTAGTAGAAGGAATTCAGTTGATTACAACCCTTTCTGCGTGTTCTTTACATTACAATAGTACAACCCTGAATCCGACGGTGCAATACTACACCGTTTAATACTGTAAAACTGAAACGGAGCTGTTCTGCTTCAAAAGGGTGCCATTTTCTTCTTATTCATATTTATATCGATTCTTTGCTTTAAAAAACTAAAGTAATTACGTGTTTACTTTTTTAATATCCCATTTTGTTGTTTCGGATTATTTTACTAAAGTAAGTAAAGCTTCATTATTTTTCCAACCTGTTTTTGTTTCTTTGTTTTTCGATATTTCGTCGATAAGAGTAAGAGTGTTTAGCAGAAAAGCCAACAAACGACTACCCGAAAAAAACAATATACAAGAAATAAATGTTACCATAGTCAATAAAAGTTCAGTTCATGTTTTTTTTTGTTTTGAAATAGTTTTTAATGCTCTTTACTTGAAATAATTTCAGCAAACCGAAATTAAAAGGAAATTTGTGGCGATAACTACTTAAATGAATTTTTATATAAACTACACATGCTATAATTCAATATTCTTCAAGCACAAAATAACGGAAAATATTAAAATATGTTTATAAATATTCCTTACGTTGACGGAACTCTCTTAAATTGTTAACATAGAATGCTCAGGTGCCCCTCCTTCAAATGGAAAACGAGGCTCTCCATTTCAAAGTCGCTGCCATTTTGATTTTTTTAAAAACCGGTTCGTGAATTAAAAAAAATTATTAATAGACGAAATCAGAAGAAGAAGAAGAAGAAGAAGAATTATTATTATTATTATTATTATTATTATTATTATTATTATTATTATTATTATTATTATTATTATGTTGGTGCAAAAATAATGTCGTTTTTTTTAACGTTTAACTTCAAAAGATCATAACTCCTTTCATAATAAACTTTATTAATCGAAATAAAAACCATTAAAATCAACACATTTTTGCCAACGAGAAACATGTTTATTTATCCCATTAGCATAGAAATCCGGAGTTCTGGAAGCGATGAAGTCATTGGAGGCCGATTCGGCATCATCTCAACTTTTGAAGAATTTTTCGCGCAGGAAGTTGTCGAGATGCTTGAAAAAGTGATAATTGATGGACGAGAGGTCCGGTAAATATGTCGGATGAGGCAGAATCTCGTAGCACAATTCGTTCAGCTTCTGCAGGGTCAGTTGGGCAACATGCGGGTAAGCGTTGTCAAGGAGGAGAACTGGTCCCTTCATATTGACCAATCTCGGTCACATACGTTGGAGCTTCTGGTGCATTTCATCAATTTGTCGGCAGTACTTCTCTGCCCCTAATCGTTTCGCCCGGATTCAAGAAGCTGTGATGGATGAGACCGGCGGCAGACCACCAAACACTCACCATAACCTTTTTTGGTGCAATTTTGGCTTCGAGGAGTGTTGTTGTGGTGTTTCTCCGGCATCTAACCACTGTGCCGAATGTCGTCATAGAGGATCCACTTCTCATCACACGTCACAATCCGCTCGAGAAATGGGTCGTTTTTGTTGCGCAGAAGGGGCGTAGAAGACACCTCAAAACGACGATTTTTTTTATTATCGGTTAATTCATGCGGCACACATTTATCCAACTTTTTTGACTTCCAGGTTTGCTTTAAATGGCGAACGACCGTTGAGTGGTCGACCTTGAGTTCAACAGAAACTTCCTGTGTGGTTTTGGGAGGATCGGCTTCAATTAAAGCTTTCAAATGTTCGTCATCAACCGCAGTCGGCCGAAATTAGAAATACTGTCACTCGGACTTAGAGTAAAAAACAAAACAAAACAAAATCAAGCAGTATTTATTAGAAGTTAAATTATAACATGTCAAAAAGAAATAAAATTAGTTTTGTTAAATAAATTATTTGCAAAAAAACAACAACAAAAAACAAACAAAAAAAACAGCTTGTTGTTTTTTGTTTATCGACCTTTTACATAAACTCAACTGACTCGAGATTTACCATCGATACTCGGTATTGACCTTGTAAGTACTGAAATTGTCACCTAACCAACACAAGTACCCAGGGCGTTTATCGAGACCATCGATAGTTACGGCTTTACACACTCCACTGGCTGAGGAACGGACCCCCCCCAAAAAAAAGAAATAAATAAAAGAAGAAAAAAAGGGATCCATTCATTCACGCCACTTCCTCGTTCTGCACGATAAAATTTATTTTTAGCAGCCTTGTAACTCTTGCTGGCCCGAAATCTATCCTTATTGTTCGTTCGTTTTTTTTATCTTGAAATAGCAGATTTTTTTTGTCTTTTTAGCTCTTTGATGCATTCAGTAGTTTCATGCCTTGTTTGAAACACACACGCACGCACAAATAATAATTTAATTAATTATTATAAATAACCTGTTGGAAAATTCAACAAATTTCCAACATTCGTATTATTCATCCAAATATTCGGACTATTGTTTTCACCATGAGTGTCATTTCCACAACGTTTCGGTAGATGTAACCTCCGATCTTTTTCATGTATATATTGTCAAATTCCGGAATCTTTCTTTCGAACTTCGTAATCTGCACAGAATTTCGAACGGAACCCTTTATTTAATTTACAGGGGTAGCATGCTCTCACTCCATCAGTAGAGACTGAATAGAGATCCTAAGTATTTCGCTGTTGTATTTTGTGAGACGCCCGCACTGAGCATTGAACCTTCAACCTCCAGAAGAGTGTAACTTTACAACTGCATTTTATCAAGTACTTTATCTGCGGCGTAGTGAATAAACTACTTTTAACAAAAAATAAACCATAAATAAATAAATAAATAAATAAATAAAATGAAATGATAACAATAACACTCCAGGTGAGAACAGTAGTCCGAAGAATCAAAATCAATCCTCATCTCAAAACTTCAGAAACGTAATTTCCAACATTATTTACAGATAATCCCTATTTACTTGTCTCTCCACTGCTGGATTATATAGTTTTTGTTTCTTTGTTTTTCGATATTTCGTCGATAAGAGTAAGAGTGTTTAGCAGAAAAGCCAACAAACGACTACCCGAAAAAAACAATATACAAGAAATAAATGTTACCATAGTCAATAAAAGTTCAGTTCATGTTTTTTTTTTTGTTTTGAAATAGTTTTTAATGCTCTTTACTTGAAATAATTTCAGCAAACCGAAATTAAAAGGAAATTTGTGGCGATAACTACTTAAATGAATTTTTATATAAACTACACATGCTATAATTCAATATTCTCCACGCACAAAATAACGGAAAATATTAAAATATGTTTATAAATATTCCTTACGTTGACGGAACTCTCTTAAATTGTTAACATAGAATGCTCAGGTGCCCCTCCTTCAAATGGAAAACGAGGCTCTCCATTTCAAAGTCGCTGCCATTTTGATTTTTTTTTTAAAACCGGTTCGTGAATTAAAAAAAATTATTAATAGACGAAATAAGAAGAAGAAGAAGAAGAAGAAGAAGAAGAAGAAGAAGAATTATTATTATTATTATTATTATTATTATTATTATTATTATTATTATAATGTTGGTGCAAAAATAATGTCGTTTTTTTTTAACGTTTAACTTCAAAAGTTCATAACTCCTTTCATAATAAACTTTATTAATCGAAATAAAAACCATTAAAATCAATACATTTTTGCCAACGAGAAACAAGTTTATTTATCCCATTAGCATAGAAATCCGGAGTTCTGGAAGCGATGAAGTCATTGAAGGCCGATTCGGCATTATCTCAACTTTTGAAGAATTTTTCGCGCAGGAAGTTGTCGAGATGCTTGAAAAAGTGATAATTGATGGACGAGAGGTCCGGTAAATATGTCGGATGAGGCAGAATCTCGTAGCACAATTCGTTCAGCTTCTGCAGGGTCAGTTGGGCAACATGCGGGTAAGCGTTGTCAAGGAGGAGAACTGGTCCCTTCATACTGACCAATCTCGGTCACATACGTTGGAGCTTCTGGTGCATTTCATCAATTTGTCGGCAGTACTTCTCTGCCCCTAATCGTTTCGCCCGGATTCAAGAAGCTGTGATGGATGAGACCGGCGGCAGACCACCAAACACTCACCATAACCTTTTTTGGTGCAATTTTGGCTTCGAGGAGTGTTGTTGTGGTGTTTCTCCGGCATCTAACCACTGTGCCGAATGTCGTCATAGAGGATCCACTTCTCATCACACGTCACAATCCGCTCGAGAAATGGGTCGTTTTTGTTGCGCAGAAGGGGCGTAGAAGACACCTCAAAACGACGATTTTTTTTTTATTATCGGTTAATTCATGCGGCACACATTTATCCAACTTTTTTGACTTCCAGGTTTGCTTTAAATGGCGAACGACCGTTGAGTGGTCGACCTTGAGTTCAACAGAAACTTCCTGTGTGGTTTTGGGAGGATCGGCTTCAATTAAGGCTTTCAAATGTTCGTCATCAACCGCAGTCGGCCGAAATTAGAAATACTGTCACTCGGACTTAGAGTAAAAAACAAAACAAAACAAAATCAAGCAGTATTTATTAGAAGTTAAATTATAACATGTCAAAAAGAAATAAAATTAGTTTTGTTAAATAAATTATTTGCAAAAAAAAACAACAACAAAAAACAAACAAAAAAAACAGCTTGTTGTTTTTTGTTTATCGACCTTTTACATAAACTCAACTGACTCGAGATTTACCATCGATACTCGGTATTGACCTTGTAAGTACTGAAATTGTCACCTAACCAACACAAGTACCCAGGGCGTTTATCGAGACCATCGATAGTTACGGCTTTACACACTCCACTGGCTGAGGAACGGACCCCCCCCCCAAAAAAAAAAAGAAAGAAAAAAAGAAGAAAAAAAGGGATCCATTCATTCACGCCACTTCCTCGTTCTGCACGATAAAATTTATTTTTAGCAGCCTTGTAACTCTTGCTGGCCCGAAATCTATCCTTATTGTTCGTTCGTTTTTTTTTATCTTGAAATAGCAGATTTTTTTTGTCTTTTTAGCTCTTTGATGCATTCAGTAGTTTCATGCCTTGTTTGAAACACACACGCACGCACAAATAATAATTTAATTAATTATTATAAATAACCTGTTGGAAAATTCAACAAATTTCCAACATTCGTATTATTCATCCAAATATTCGGACTATTGTTTTCACCATGAGTGTCATTTCCACAACGTTTCGGTAGATGTAACCTCCGATCTTTTTCATGTATATATTGTCAAATTCCGGAATCTTTCTTTCGAACTTCGTAATCTGCACAGAATTTCGAACGGAACCCTTTATTTAATTTACAGGGGTAGCATGCTCTCACTCCATCAGTAGAGACTGAATAGAGATCCTAAGTATTTCGCTGTTGTATTTTGTGAGACGCCCGCACTGAGCATTGAACCTTCAACCTCCAGAAGAGTGTAACTTTACAACTGCATTTTATCAAGTACTTTATCTGCGGCGTAGTGAATAAACTACTTTTAACAAAAAATAAACCATAAATAAATAAATAAATAAATAAATAAAATGAAATGATAACAATAACACTCCAGGTGAGAACAGTAGTCCGAAGAATCAAAATCAATCCTCATCTCAAAACTTCAGAAACGTAATTTCCAACATTATTTACAGATAATCCCTATTTACTTGTCTCTCCACTGCTGGATTATATAGTTTTTGTTTCTTTGTTTTTCGATATTTCGTCGATAAGAGTAAGAGTGTTTAGCAGAAAAGCCAACAAACGACTACCCGAAAAAAACAATATACAAGAAATAAATGTTACCATAGTCAATAAAAGTTCAGTTCATGTTTTTTTTTTGTTTTGAAATAGTTTTTAATGCTCTTTACTTGAAATAATTTCAGCAAACCGAAATTAAAAGGAAATTTGTGGCGATAACTACTTAAATGAATTTTTATATAAACTACACATGCTATAATTCAATATTCTTCAAGCACAAAATAACGGAAAATATTAAAATATGTTTATAAATATTCCTTACGTTGACGGAACTCTCTTAAATTGTTAACATAGAATGCTCAGGTGCCCCTCCTTCAAATGGAAAACGAGGCTCTCCATTTCAAAGTCGCTGCCATTTTGATTTTTTTTTTTAAACCGGTTCGTGAATTAAAAAAAATTATTAATAGACGAAATAAGAAGAAGAAGAAGAAGAAGAAGAATTATTATTATTATTATTATTATTATTATTATTATTATTATTATTATTATTATTATTATAATGTAGGTGCAAAAATAATGTCGTTTTTTTTTAACGTTTAACTTCAAAAGATCATAACTCCTTTCATAATAAACTTTATTAATCGAAATAAAAACCATTAAAATCAATACATTTTTGCCAACGAGAAACAAGTTTATTTATCCCATTAGCATAGAAATCCGGAGTTCTGGAAGCGATGAAGTCATTGAAGGCCGATTCGGCATTATCTCAACTTTTGAAGAATTTTTCGCGCAGGAAGTTGTCGAGATGCTTGAAAAAGTGATAATTGATGGACGAGAGGTCCGGTAAATATGTCGGATGAGGCAGAATCTCGTAGCACAATTCGTTCAGCTTCTGCAGGGTCAGTTGGGCAACATGCGGGTAAGCGTTGTCAAGGAGGAGAACTGGTCCCTTCATACTGACCAATCTCGGTCACATACGTTGGAGCTTCTGGTGCATTTCATCAATTTGTCGGCAGTACTTCTCTGCCCCTAATCGTTTCGCCCGGATTCAAGAAGCTGTGATGGATGAGACCGGCGGCAGACCACCAAACACTCACCATAACCTTTTTTGGTGCAATTTTGGCTTCGAGGAGTGTTGTTGTGGTGTTTCTCCGGCATCTAACCACTGTGCCGAATGTCGTCATAGAGGATCCACTTCTCATCACACGTCACAATCCGCTCGAGAAATGGGTCGTTTTTGTTGCGCAGAAGGGGCGTAGAAGACACCTCAAAACGACGATTTTTTTTTATTATCGGTTAATTCATGCGGCACACATTCATCCAACTTTTTTGACTTCCAGGTTTGCTTTAAATGGCGAACGACCGTTGAGTGGTCGACCTTGAGTTCAACAGAAACTTCCTGTGTGGTTTTGGGAGGATCGGCTTCAATTAAGGCTTTCAAATGTTCGTCATCAACCGCAGTCGGCCGAAATTAGAAATACTGTCACTCGGACTTAGAGTAAAAAACAAAACAAAACAAAATCAAGCAGTATTTATTAGAAGTTAAATTATAACATGTCAAAAAGAAATAAAATTAGTTTTGTTAAATAAATTATTTGCAAAAAAAAACAACAACAAAAAACAAACAAAAAAAACAGCTTGTTGTTTTTTGTTTATCGACCTTTTACATAAACTCAACTGACTCGAGATTTACCATCGATACTCGGTATTGACCTTGTAAGTACTGAAATTGTCACCTAACCAACACAAGTACCCAGGGCGTTTATCGAGACCATCGATAGTTACGGCTTTACACACTCCACTGGCTGAGGAACGGACCCCCCCCCCAAAAAAAAAAGAAAGAAAAAAAGAAGAAAAAAAGGGATCCATTCATTCACGCCACTTCCTCGTTCTGCACGATAAAATTTATTTTTAGCAGCCTTGTAACTCTTGCTGGCCCGAAATCTATCCTTATTGTTCGTTCGTTTTTTTTATCTTGAAATAGCAGATTTTTTTTGTCTTTTTAGCTCTTTGATGCATTCAGTAGTTTCATGCCTTGTTTGAAACACACACGCACGCACAAATAATAATTTAATTAATTATTATAAATAACCTGTTGGAAAATTCAACAAATTTCCAACATTCGTATTATTCATCCAAATATTCGGACTATTGTTTTCACCATGAGTGTCATTTCCACAACGTTTCGGTAGATGTAACCTCCGATCTTTTTCATGTATATATTGTCAAATTCCGGAATCTTTCTTTCGAACTTCGTAATCTGCACAGAATTTCGAACGGAACCCTTTATTTAATTTACAGGGGTAGCATGCTCTCACTCCATCAGTAGAGACTGAATAGAGATCCTAAGTATTTCGCTGTTGTATTTTGTGAGACGCCCGCACTGAGCATTGAACCTTCAACCTCCAGAAGAGTGTAACTTTACAACTGCATTTTATCAAGTACTTTATCTGCGGCGTAGTGAATAAACTACTTTTAACAAAAAATAAACCATAAATAAATAAATAAATAAATAAAATGAAATGATAACAATAACACTCCAGGTGAGAACAGTAGTCCGAAGAATCAAAATCAATCCTCATCTCAAAACTTCAGAAACGTAATTTCCAACATTATTTACAGATAATCCCTATTTACTTGTCTCTCCACTGCTGGATTATATAGTTTTTGTTTCTTTGTTTTTCGATATTTCGTCGATAAGAGTAAGAGTGTTTAGCAGAAAAGCCAACAAACGACTACCCGAAAAAAACAATATACAAGAAATAAATGTTACCATAGTCAATAAAAGTTCAGTTCATGTTTTTTTTTTGTTTTGAAATAGTTTTTAATGCTCTTTACTTGAAATAATTTCAGCAAACCGAAATTAAAAGGAAATTTGTGGCGATAACTACTTAAATGAATTTTTATATAAACTACACATGCTATAATTCAATATTCTTCAAGCACAAAATAACGGAAAATATTAAAATATGTTTATAAATATTCCTTACGTTGACGGAACTCTCTTAAATTGTTAACATAGAATGCTCAGGTGCCCCTCCTTCAAATGGAAAACGAGGCTCTCCATTTCAAAGTCGCAGCCATTTTGATTTTTTTTTTTAAACCGGTTCGTGAATTAAAAAAAATTTTAGTTGGCGCGAAGGAAAGAATTCTTTCCTTCGCGCCAACTAAAATTTTTAACGTTAAAATTTTAGTTGGCGCGAAGGAAAGAATGCATATATATATATATGCATTCTTTCCTTCGCGCCAACTAAAATTTTTTTTAATTCACGAACCGGTTTAAAAAAAAAAAAAAAAAAAAAAAAAAAAATATATATATATATATATATATATATATATATATACATATATATATATATATATATATATATATACATATATATATATATATATATATACATATATATATATATACATATATATATATATACATATATATATATACATATATATATATATACATATATATATATATACATATATATATACATATATATATATATATACATATATATATATATATATATATATATACATATATATATATATATACATATATATATATATACATATATATATATATATATATATATATACATATATATATACATATATATATATATATATATATATATATACATATATATATACATATATATATACATATATATATACATATATATATATATATATATATATATATATATATATATATATATATATATATATATATATATATATATATATATGCATGCATTCTTTCCTTCGCGCCAACTAAAAGGAACGCACTTCTTTTTGGAAAGCACCGCGCCGCCGCGGCCCGCGAGTAATCATCCAACTCTCCGCCTATTTGTAAGTAAAGCGGTTCATTTTACAATGACCTCGCACATTTTACAATGACCTCGCTTAGAGCCGAATCATAGGTCATTCCAACGAAGAATCGACTGGGTTGCCCAATTGCATGTTAGCAACGACTTCGAAGGCCACGCCCCTTAATGAACGTAACTTAGTAGTAGTTGCAGGTGCTCTTGCATTGCGTATATGCGCTCAAGTCATTTGAGTTACAGCATGCGTTCCTTCAAGATGTCTAATTCATTGATGAGATTTTTTATATTTGTTCTTTCTTTAAGTAAGTACTTTTTTTTGTCACATTAGTCTTATGTATGATTTGATTAAGTTCCGCCCGTCTTTGTTTATATTCTTCGCCAGCTGATCGCTGTCTGTGGTGATTCTTCACAACAAATGCACTGGAAAATCCACTTCTGATTAGTGTTTACATATGCAAACGAACTTTTTTTTTTTTAAGAGTAACAGAATATTTTAAAACTGGTAGACATTATTCAAAAGTGACGTTTACAGACCAATCATCGTGAAGAAGCAGAATGATCAGCTGACGAAGAACATAAACAAAGGCGAACGGAACTTGATTTTAACAAGAATTAAACTTACTTTTTTTATTTATTTTGTAACGATGTTTTCTTTTCTTTTTTTTACGATTTTCTAATAACACTGTAGAAAAATAATTTTCTCTTTCCTTTCCACGTAGAAAAAATCAAACAACTTATTTTCCCTTAGGGATTCTTTAGAGATCAATGAAAACGACTTGTGTTTATTTTCGGTGTTTATGCACTTTTGTTACCGCGCTATTTTACATAGTTTTTGTTTTTCATGTTAAATTCAAGTTTCACGATAACTTCTGTTTTTTTTTTTTTATTAAATTGTTAAAACACAAAATAGTTACAAAATCCTCTCCCCTCCCCATGTTAAGAATGTCTTTCAAAATAATAACGTTATTATTTCAGCACTATAACAAAAGTGCATAAGTACCTATTTTCTTATTTTAGCATTATTTTTCGTTTCTCTCCATTCATTAATTTTTTATCGAACAGGATTTTATTTTTATTTTCTTCTTCTTGTTACTACTACTACTACTACTACTACTACTACTACTACTAATACTATATCTTTTCTTTTCTTAAAACTACAAAGAATTACCAAATTAATATGATGCAATCGGTCAATCAATGTCTAGATTTTTTTCCAAATCTCCAAAAAAACAAAAAAAAAAAAAAACAAAACAGAAAAAAAAAACAAAAACAAAAAACAAAACAAAACAAACAAAAACAAACTTTACAATGACTTTTGTATGTTTTCGGGGGTGCTGAAAACGAATATAACATTTAAAAGTGACGCAGAGAAATAGTTTCCATGATGTGAAGAAATTACTTTTTCAAAAAGTAGGGGATCACTTTCCTATATAAAGTTAACGTAAAATGAGCAACCACTTTCTGCCAACCTAGTGATAATTTTTTAGGGGGTTGAGGGGGTTGCCTGAAAGCTTTTTTTTTTTTTTTTGGTAATTTTTTTTACTTTGTTTCCACCTTAACACTCGCCTTTAAAATTATGACTATCGTAGTTTTTCGAGTATGCTGAAAATGAATATTGCATTAAAATTTACCGCAAACAAGTAGTTTTCCGGACATGAAACAATGTAATTCCTTATGTTATCAGTGGTGGCCATTTGTGTACGTATTTTTGAAAAAAGTAATTTCTTCATATCATGAAAACTCAATATATGTTATCATCACATGGGCTGACATATATTTGATGGGCTTCAAACAGTATTTTGAATGTTTTTTTTAGTTTTAACTCATTTCTCAAACTTAAGTATTCAACATAGAGTCCGCCGTCATTTGCATTTTTCAATGCAATCGATATATACTGTATGTTTTTCGAGCCGAATAAACACTTTACATTAAATAAAAACACTAAAAAAATATTCAGTTAGGTAGAAAAGTAACTTACCTTGCCTTTGCTAACATTTATTTGTTATATATTTGTTTTTTTGTTTTTTTGACAACTTTTTCGAATCTATGTGTATAGTAATACAAACCCCACCGACATTTCGTGACAGGTAGGTACACGATAAAGGTCTTTGTTTATTTTTGTTTATTGCCACAAGTGCTAATGATAATCTGGACTTGCACCAATTTTCCTGTTAATAATTACCTATAACTATAATCTCCTCCTCCCCTACAAAAAATATAACAAAATAATCCGAAAAGCACAAAGTTCAAGCCAAAATAATAATAAAAAAGGGCCACACACGCTAAAACCTTTTGTTTTTCGGAATAATGAACACTCTCTCGAACGCACTGCGTACAACGTCGGAGCCGATGCGTATTTCGCTATGGGGGCCTTGCTCGTGTACGTCAGCCAAACCTTTTCCAGATAGGTAGAAGAGTAACTTATCCTGCCTTTGATAGCATTTATTTGTAATCTATTCGTTTTTCGACCGCGTTGTCGTACCAATGTGCGTTGTAAAACAAACCCCGTTTGATTAACAAGTATCTATAAGTAACACACACGCATTCACTCACGCAAACACAAACGCGCGTACAGTAATCTTCTTTTTTTTTTTTTTTTTTTTTTCACCGGGAATCCCCACGCAGTAGAAGTGATAATAAGTGTTCTAAGCATGATCTATTGAGTCAATAGACTATTGACCAGTTAGACTGTCAATTAAGAAAATATTTTTACAATATGTTTACACATTTTTAGCTATTTCTTACATAATTACATTTATAGCTGTCTTTCTATTTTTTTTTTTTTAATAAATTCGATCGTTCCTCGAATTTTATTTATTATTTTTTAAGCACGTTTACGCCTTTTCTTAATAAAACAGGCATTAATTATTTTTCACATACAAATATCGTTTTCATTTTAAGAAAAAAAAAAACTATAACATTCTTTAAATATACAAGCATTCCGGTGTATATACGTAATTGTGTCAAAATACGTACTTATAGCAAGTTAGCTACACAAACGTTTGTTTCTTTGTTAACAGAATTCGTCCTCGGTTTACAGAATTCCTTCAATAGAATAAATAACTTGCAATAAATATACGTTATATACTACTGCAAACCCCTAGCGCGCGTGTGTGTGTGGGTTAGTGAGTTTGTTCCCTATGGACTCGAAAACAGCTGGGCCGATTATTATGAAATTTCACACGAAGGTACTTTATGTGCCCGCCAGTGTTCTTAAATAGGTTTTGTATTGGAATGTCTTCGACAAGTGTCGATAAGCGATAATCGAAATAATCCGATAAAAAAGGAACAGATGATTTTGACCAAAGTTAACACCTTACACAGCCTAACATCACAAGTGCATTTCAGAAGTTGTCTTACTACACAAGCCGAAAGGCCTGACATAAAAATCAACAGTAGCTTCTTTGATATGACAGGGGCGCATTGAAATGAATGTTTTTGTTTAAAGCATAATTGCAACAAGATACTTGACCTTTTCATTTTAAACTTAAATTCAAACTATTATCGCCACACAAGCAGTAAAAACAGCCGTATAAAATCAACAGTATATTCTTTGATATGGCTGGGTCGCGATCAAAATGAATGTTTCTGTTTAGAAAACAATTGAAGCATGCTTCTTGACTTTTGCATTATTCTATATAAAAAAATTATTTTATAAAATCAACAGTAGATTCTCTACAGTGCAATGTAGACTACAAAGTATTGTGGACCGAGTCACGGTGAAAGGCACGTGAAGCTTCCTCCCGGTGCACCGCGATGAGTCCCCAACCAGAGCAAGAAATCAATTGATTTAACTGAAAAATGGGCGCTTTCACCGATTTCGATGATAATAAAAAATATGGGAGTGTAAAACATTGGTTGATCATCCCAGGCAATGTCGGATCTCCCTGATTATGTATGTGTGTGTGTGTGTGTGTGTGTGTGTGTTTTTTACATGCACGAGTGTATTCAAAGCATGGAATAAGATCTCAAGAAAAATGAAAGAACCAAGATATAAGCTCCGTTTTCTTTTCAATAAATCTTACTTACACCAAATAAGTACATGAAATTCCTATGCCAGTCACGTAAATTGTTTAAACTTCTTATTTAACAAGACCATGTTTTTTTTTTTAAAAAAGAAATAATGGTGCTTATTCAGAGAAGGTACCGTGCCGTGCTATCTTTTTGATACTATTTTTTTTAAAGTTAAATTGGAGTGTTTGTTACAGTATCCTGTTAGGTGGAAGAAAAATTACGAAACACCCTCACCATGTGCCATAGCCCTGTTAAGGATTGCGAAGGAAAACAGAACCCCATAATAAAGTACCAACATGTATTGCAATGCATATAATAGGTTGGGTGTTTGTCGTAGCCGACGAACGACCTAGGTTGGTTCGCCGGATATCAACTGATATCTACTGCTTCCCAACGAACCCACACTTAAGCCACCTGTTTGTAACTGGATACCGACTGATACCTATTTGGCCCCCTACGTAAAATAAAATGTGACAAGTTCGTTTTTAATGTGGGAGAAAACCAGCTCCCTCAAAACGGGGATACTCTGGTAGTTTGCAAAAATAAAATTGCCTTAGTATATAAGGGTTTCGCCCTCGATTGACTAAGGACAATTTAATTTGAGTGTAGCATTTAAGCAGACACCACATTTCAGCCACCAGTCCAGTACGTGTACCGGATATCGACTGGTTATTTATTTGTTTCGCACGAAACAAAATGTGACACAAGGTCGTTTTTAATGACAATTAATTGAGTGCAGTATCTGTGAAGACACCACACTTCAGTGACCAACCCAGTACAAGTAACCCTAACCCTAACCCAGTACAAGTACCGGGTGTCGAATGTCGGCTTCAGGCTTAGTTTTCCCATATTTATTGAGATTGGAATAGTCTATTAGAGTGTAACATAGGTTAGTTTCGCCCCCCCCCCAAGTTGATAACTCAGGACGGTGTATCAATATTCTTTCCTCTTTGGGTGGACCATGAAGGACTCAGTGATTTTCCTATTCCTGTCCGAACGTCGTGGTTGTGATGTGATTTGGGAAGGCTCAGTATCAAATGTGTCGTAGATTGGATTAATCTCATGGATTGATTGCGAGAAGTTAATAAAACAATTGATTACTTGTGTGCGTAAACTCCATCGCAAGTAATTAAGGGTCAATACACCTCACCTCGAACCCCGCTTGTAATAATCCATCAAACAAAGGGCGATATTGTCTCAGGGGTTTCCACTAGTGTTGTTAACTGATGAATTGCCTATTTTGAAAAACGCAGGGCAAAACGGCCCAGGCAGTTCTTCCATATTGTTGAAAAACAGTTTGAGTGCTATTATTTTGTTGCACGTAATATATTTGAGTGACGTAAATAATGTTCCAATACTGGTGGAAAATAAAGTTGCGACTGGTACCTGTTGCGGTATAGCTAAAGTTTTCGTATCCGGTGAAACATCGGCTGCAGTCGCATAGACATATTCGACTGGGTCAGTTGGTGAGGGTGTCATCACTTTTGGACTAACGATAAAGTACCTTGCCTGATTTTGGTTTCTTGGTGTGTAGTCTGGTGCTGTTCTCGTTAGGGGAGAACTACTTTTGTTCTACAAGAGTATCGGATTGTTTGCGTCTTCCTTTTGCTTTTTCTCTCTGTTTTTTTTTGTGGGGGAATACTATGTCCGTTTTTTTTTTTTAATCAATGTTTGATCGTCTCTGAAGAGCAGGTAAATGATCTAAGGAAAATATTTTTTGTTATGGTTTGCGAAATGCACATGAACGGTAAAAAAAGAAAATACAGACATTCACCGAAATAAAAAAAATACCAGTCATTGGAACGCACCCAGCCAGTGTATTTATGAATATAATTATTTCCAATCCTTTAAGAAGTTTCTTAACAGTTGAGCAATCTCCTGCGCAAACAGTCAGTCACTGCAAATCGGCATTTAATAACGTTTATGCTTTTATAAATGTTTATTTTCGCTTGAATATTGTTGCGGTTTGACGGTGGCCCTAGGGTTATATTCCTTGTAATTAGAGACAGAGATGGCTTCGTTGTGAAGGTTCAAATCCTGGGTGCTTCACGCACTGATGATTCTGAAAGGATGAAACACTAGTGCCTATAGGTATTAAAAATAATTATAGCAATAATTATTTCTATGAATTTAAAACAGAAAAGAAGAAACAGGATGCTTGATGATACGACTGTTTTCAAATATAAAGTGTATCTCTTCAGCTTCTATTTAGTGTCGGATATTCAGGAACCGTTTGTGTTGTGTGTGTATATATATATATATATGTATACATATATATATGTATACATATATATATATATATATATATATGGGGTGGGGAGGGCTCCCGTAAGCCGTGGTGAAGGCAACCTTTCTAGGAGAAGCAAATCTCTGATTTAAAAAACCATAAAGCGGGAGACCAGTACCCGCATTAAGATGGTCTGCAGTTTAACTTATTGCTGGCTATCTTGCTCTTGCTTGTTGCTGAATCTCAACATTTTGAATCGAAAGAGAGACTTAGCTGTCGTACAAAGCTAAGACTCTGTAACATCATCTGTGTATAGATACTCCCTCAGGCATGTGTCTATTAAAATGGTCCTGTGGCGATGGAAATCATTTTTGGGCTCATGGACTTTAAGTGTCTGAGAGAGTGGCACTCGTTTGACAAGACGTTGCAACCATCATATATATATATATATATATATATATATATATATATATATATATATATATATATATATATATATATATACCTACTTAATTTACTCACATAAAATTAATATACAAAAGTATAGATTTATGCGTAGACTTTAAGTATTTATTTCAAAAGTGCTCAATACGAAGGTAGAGCTAGTTAGTAATAAATGGAAGTATCGTCTTCATAAATGACGACGAATGATCGTAGAATAAGATTTGGAGGATCTTAGTTAGTGAACATGAGGTGTTACATAAGAAGGGCTGTCCCCTTTTCATGTAAGTAAGAAGGCAACACTTACGCGTAGGGGAGGTAAAAAAAAATGGCTAGTTACATTTAATACATGAAAAAACAAACTTCTATCTTTTTCCCACCAAACAATCTAATCTCCACTTGGTCCAAATTGAAATGAACAGCTTTCATTTTTGAGGATACACCATGCTTTGACAAATTTCTGGAACTGACCTTCACCTCTGACCGGAAATGGAAGACGTACATCTAATGCATTGCCGAAATCGCCGGAAAAAACGGCGGGATCGTTCTACAGCCCCAGGAAGTATCTCGATCTCAAGCCTCTACTTATACAATAGCCAAATGATGGAGTACTGACACCCAAGATGGAGTACTGTTGCCACACATGGAGAGTAGCTGCTAAGAGCACCCTTTTCTGTTTTGACATGGTACAAAACCCGTCTTCAAAATCTAGTGGGCAAGGGCTTTTTCACCTACTGTCTTCATCTTATTTACAGAAAAGATATTGAGAGGCTATCTCTGTTCTATCGATAATCTTATGGCAGGTGCTCGGTTGAGTTTCAATTTATGCCCCCCCGCTCTGTAAAAAAAGGGAGAGCAGTGAATTTCAGCTGAACAGCAGAGGAAAATATAGCAAGTAAGCTCTAGTATTGTTGTTAGAAATCAGCCTCTCCGCTCCAGTCTAAAATAATTCTCCTAATTAGTGGAGAAGTCTGATTCATGCAGAAATCTTTACCTGAACATCCAGACGCCATTCAAAATCATGATGATGAGGAAGAACATTACGGATCATCAATCTATTCTCTAGATACATCATGAGAAGAATTTGGACAATCTCGTCTGGAAATCCAAGAATGGTGATGGAATCCTTAAAGCCTACCCCATTAATCTGAAAAAAAAAGATTTTTATTTTGTTTTTGTTTAATTTGAAATTTGAATTTTTTACATTCGCAACAAATACTCGTCTAGCGACAACAAGTCAACAATTTCCTCATTCTCTATCTGTGCCTAAAACTTCGATAAGCAGATTTTCTTTCTTAGTTCGTCTGTGGAACACAATACCGAGGGACTGATTCCCTGCTGACTATAACATGACCGTTTCCAAGTCTAATGGAAATAAGTTCTTGTTGAGTCGTTCTCTTATATAATTAAACCCTAACCAGATTCCACCACTACTGATCATGTAGGCGTTGTCTCACAGTATACGAGTTGCCTTCAATAAGTTTCCAGACTTTTTTGTACAGGCATTTAAAATTATCGTAAACTCTTGAAAATGCAGTATGTTATGTCTATACATGTTATGAGATGACTGACCAATTTTTATGATTTTAGGCTCAAATGAACAGCTACAGCAGAAATTGGATTACACACTACTAAAGCCTGAATGTCTCAGCTGGTGAATTTCCAAAAAATGCAATCTGAACGCGAGGACACTTTGAAAGAATGATATGCAATGAAATTCTGTTTAAAACTTGGAAAAATACCACAGAAACATATGGAATGCTTTTGGACCATCTTGCATCAAACGGGCTTTAGTTTTTGAGTGGCATAAGATATTCAAGGAAGGCAGGGAGTGTGAGGTGTGATGAGAGGTGTGGGATGAGTAAGGAAGTCAGAACATCAGAGTTCATTGGCGAAACAAAAAAATTCATGGATAGGGACCGTTATGTGTCTATAGATACAACCAGTGCACAGTTTGTTGTCAGTGTGGGAACTGTACAACCAATTATTTGCGAAGAACTGAAGATGTAAAAGACTATTTAACTAAGATCAGCATCAAGACAGTTCCTCACTCGCCCTATAGTCCAGACCATTATCCCTGTGACTTTTGGTTATTCCCTAAGCTCAAGGAAAACCTTAGAGGCTGTTGTTATGAAACAATTGAGGAGATGAAAGAGACTGTGATGAAGGTCACTGACACACTCACACAAGAGGATTTTCATAGAGCCTTCCAGAAATTGTTGGAAAGGTACAACAAGTGCATTGCAACCTGGGGAGATTACTTAGAAAGGGACTAGAGTTTCATGTGTGTACTATCAATAAAAGTGCTTATACGAAAAATGCTTGGAAACCTCGTACCTAACACTAATTAACATTTAACTCAGAGTGGCCTTCAGATCTTGATAAGCGGTCCCCACTAAGTATAAAAAAAAAAAAAAAAATTCGATGTTGGGGCATAAACTAGTTTTAGTCTGATCACATCATATAGTGATAAAATTAAAGCAAGGTGCATGGTTAAGTAGATTGCTAACTAAATTTTACTGAATTCCTCAACACCTGCTGTTACGCAACACCTGTTTAAACACGTGTTTGAAAATAAGTTTTTAACCGGTTTCATTCTGAAAGTAGGTTACAAGACAAGACGGCATGACCGCCCCAATTCCAGTATGTCTAAAGATTTAAGAGGTTTTAGATCAGTCTGAAAATCTTTACTGTTATATAAACGGAATTTTATGTGTGTGTGTGTGTGTGTTTGAGAGAAAGACAGAGACATTTCGTTCCCTATGAACTCGAAAACAGGTGTGCCGATTTTTATCAAATTTCACACGAACGTACTTTATGTGCATGGCAGTGGTGTTAGATAAGTTTTATGCTGAAATGTCTTCGATAACTATCGATAAATATCGATAATCGTAATAATCCGATGAAAGAAGGAACAAACAATTTTGACCAGTTAACATCTTACACAGCTTAACATCACGTGTATTTCAGAAGTTTTAATACCACACAAGCCGAAAGGCCCGACATATAAAATCAACAGCAGGTTATTTGATATGACAAGAGCGCGTTCGAAATGAAAGCACAATTGGAACATGATACTTTACTTTTTAATTTTAAACTTAAATTCAAGCCATTATCACCGCACAAGCAGTAAGGCCAGGTATATCAAATCTGCAGTAGATTCTTTGATATGACAGGGACGCATTCGAAATGAATATTTCTGCTTAGTGCACAACTGAAGCATGATACTTGACTTTCGCATTTTAAACTTTAATTCAAACCATTATATATAAAAATAATTTTATATAATCAACAGTAGGTTCTCTACAGTGCAATGTAAATGAACAATACAAAGGGCCCGAAAAACAAAAAAAGCCGGACTGCACTGCTAGTATAAAATATAAATAAAAAAGAGGAAATCTGGAATTGTGGCGCCCATGCCGTCTCGGCTTGTAACCTACTTTCAGAATGAAACCGGTTAAAAACCTATTTTCAACCACGTGTTCAGATGTATTGTGGGTTAAGTCACTGCTGGGAGGCATGTGAAGCTTCCTCTAGATGCACCGCGATTAGTCTCCAACTAAAGTGGCCATTTAATCGATAAATGGACAGTTCATCGACTTCGATGACAATAAAAATATGGGAGTGGGTAACATTCGTTGATCATCATTCAATCCCGGACGCGTCTTCCTGCTAATAAACTAATAAAATAAAATTTAGAAACTTTTAGCGCTAGAAACAATGTTGATGGGAACTACTTTAAAAAACTATTATTTAAAACAAAAAGTGACAATTAGACACACAACTATTTTGCAACATATATTAACACTGATTAAAACGTAAACATGCCAATTTTAATTGCCATGTCATAACGAAAAACAGAAAAAAAAAGAAAAGAAAGAAGAAAATGAATAGACAGACATTTTATAAACAAAGTAATAAATACTAGCTGAAACTTCCCGGCGTTGCCCGGGTATTTTTATTTACATTTTCATTTTTTTTTTTTTAATCTAGCTAATACTTTCGATTTTTTAAAAACTCTACAAATTCTAAATAATGAAAAAATAGGAACTACAGGTTAATAGAGTGGGGTGCTGATTATATGACGAATACAGGGAGGGATATGGCCACGTAGCACTGACTGACGTGCGAGAAGAAGATAGTAAATCCTAGTTGGGCATCTATTTTCCTCTTTTTTTTATATTTTCTATTAGCACTTCAGCCCGCCTTTTTTTTTTTTTCGGGCACTATGTACTGTTCATAACTTTATGTGCATATATATATATATATATATATATATATATATATATATATATATATATATAATTTAAAGGAGATTAGAACAATAGTCTAAAGAGCTGAGTGCATTTTAATGTAACAGTGAAATTACTAGTTTAATTAAAATACAGGAAATAGAAAGTGCTCGTTGTAATTTAGATATATAATAAGCTCGATAGTTAAATGTCTTAGAGCTAATTCAATATTAAGTAATGTGATTGATAATTTAAAATTTAAAAATCAAATTATAATTAAATCAAAAATCCGTTTCATAAGAAGGAACAATTGATTTTGTTATTGTTCCTTCTTATGAAACCGATTTTTAATTTAATTATAATTTGATTTTTAAATTTTAAATTATCAATCACATTACTTAATATATATATATATATATATATATATATATATATATATATATATATATATATATATATATTAAAAGTTTGATTCATGTCCAGGTAACCTACATCTAAAATTTCAAGTGTTTAGATCCAAAATTGGCGGAGGAGTTTGGTAAAGTCTGCAAAGGTCAACTCTGTAATCTTTGACCACTTAGCAGCCAAATTTTCGCCCCAAAACTGATTAAAAAGCTTGCTGCATGTTATCTAAAATTTCAAATGTTTCGACCCAAAATTGGCTAAATAGTTTGCTTGAGATCGCAAAGGTCAAATCTTTTGAACTTTGATCTCTTGGCAGTCAAAATTTCGGCCAAAAACCCATTAAAAAGCTTCCCCTATTGGCTGAGTAATTTTGTAGAGACCGCAGAGATCAATTTTTAAAAACATTTTAAAAACAGGTTGCTGTAAAAATGGTGGGATATTTCTATCGATCCGGTAGATATCTCACTTCTGATGCAATTCTCTATCTATATAATACTGTTACCACATCTGAGCAGGAGCTGCTAGAAAGGACTTGTCCTGTCTTGATAGAGTTCATATCGTAGCCTCGTAGGAGATGTCCTTTTCTCTTCCCTGCAACCTCCATCTCACAGAAGAGATGTTGCGAGTTTGTCTCTGATGTATCGTTATTTTCATGGAAAGTGTTCGACTGAGCTTCAGTCTATGGTCCCCCCTCGCCAAACTTTCACAAGAAACACTCGTCTAGCTGAAAACACTATCAATAATTCCCCCACTCTTTATCTGTGCCTAAACCTAAACGTAGATTCCATGAACAAAGCTTCTTTCTTAGAACTTCACGACTGTGGAATTGTCTTCCGTTTTCCTGCTTTCCGGCTGACTACAATATGGTTGTCTTCAAGTCTGACGTAAATAAGTTCTTGATGAGCCGTTCCATATAAGTTATCAAATTTACCGACTTTTCATTACTAATGATTACTATATTGTCCAATTTCTACTGTACACTCTTTAACCCTTATCCTTGAGTGGCCTCTTGGCCTTGATAATGTGGTGATGCCTGTGTAAAAAAACAAAACAAAAAAACATTGACCCCCAATTTTGACCCCTTAACATTTATTGTTTTGGGCTCCAATCAAATAAAAAAGTTTGATCCATATCCAAGTAACCTACATCTAATATTTTAAGTGTTTAGATCCAAAATTTGGCGGAGATTTTTCGTAGAGTTTTCAAAGGTCAAATCATTGAACTTTGACCCCTTCACAGCCAAATTTCTGGCCGAAAACCGATTAAAAAGATTTTCCTAAATCTCAATACCCCTTATGTCAAATCTCGAGTCTGTAGACTGAAAATTGACAGAGAAGTTTGGTAGGGATATGTGCGCGCGCACACACACACACACACACACACACACACACACACACACACACACACACACACACAATTTCCATTTTATAGATATATAGATAGATTTCACCGATTTTGGTTGCGTAAATTTATTTTTATTTAAATAGGATTTTTAAAAAGTCGTTGTCATATTTTACTCTATTGCATCTTTGATATGAATAAATAATTGATTAATTGTAACCCCCCCCCAAAAAAAAAACTTCTGTAAGTCACATAGCCCCGCGAAAAAAGGACATGAAAGTGGTTGCAAAATTTATAAGTTTATTACTTGGGTGCAACTACATTACAGTAGCGAAATTCGAAATTTTTTATATTGAATTTCAAGACAAACCAACGTGATTGTCATGTAATCGTCACATTATAGTAATGAATGTATCCAAAAATTACGAAACACGATAAGGAAGAACACATTTTAAAGAAAACATTATTTGACGAAAATGAGCGAAAATGAAATATTTAGCTAAAGGAATAAACAAAAAAAACAAGCAACACACACACACACACACACACACACACACACACACACACACACACACACACACACACACAAACAAAAAACAAAAAAAAACCAGGAGAATTCCAAAGAGAGGTAAATAGCGTGCAACTATTGCCAATTTTGAAATAAATTGTGCGCTTTTCCTTGTTTTAAGCATAACTGAGTTACTTCCCCTGTAATTACGTTAAGTCTTCCCAAAGAAATATGGCGACGATTTTTTGCGATAAACGTCAGAAACTCGTGTTTATTTATTTATATTTTAAAAATAATACGGTATTTATTATTATTTTTTTAATAATACGGTAAAATTTAAGTACTTCTGGCATGCCAATGAAGTAGATAACATGGCTTTTAGTTGAAATTATTAAAAAGTTAATTTTTTTTAATCGATTTTTTCGTTTTCCGAATTTCGCTATTATATTGTGGTTGCACCATATTTTCTTATTGAAACCCCAACATCAAAAACTACCCGCATAAAGGAAATAAACAAAATCGTACAAAAATTTAATTATGTACCTACGTGTTAAGTTAAAAAAAAAGAAAAGAAAAAGACACTACAACAAGTATTACGCAAATTCATCAAGTCCACTATTTTCTGCCTATATTGAGGTCAACAGCCAAGGGACGTAATTCAAACTAACTCAAGCAAATTTCATTAATAATACCAGCTAAAAATCGTTACCGACGAAATTTCATTTAGTTTCATACTTGCCGGTCGTAAAATACGATTAAATATATTTTAATTCATGCAGATTTCGTATTTAGTATTAGAGAGCCAATTCTCAATCGAAAATTATATTGTAACTAATATATAATACTGCTTTCAAAAGATTAAAAATAATAACTTGGGAGTCATCAACTAGAATCGAAGCCAAAACATATAGCGCTTCAACCCCGTTGACTACTGCTTGAACTAATTCGACAGATAAAGTTTAAAAATTAAACCACTTTTAGCTATGATTAGTTTTACGCATGCGCAGACTAATACAGATATGTTGGAAAGTTGGTATGAACATTTTGCATTTCAACTTGTCGACTTCTGTACACGTTATTCATCCATCCAAACAAAGATTTTACCTGTTATAAAACCATCTTTGGTGTATGGTTACTATTTCCTGTTCATTTTCAGTGTTACGTGTTTAAAAGTTTATCCGTTAAATATTTACACACAGACACACATACATATACATCTACTGTTTAATTCATATAGAAGAAAAACAAAAATGTTGAATGAATTTGCGTACATTTCGGCGTACAGGCGTTTTTGTGCGATTCTGATTTATCAATATTGGAATAAAACAAGATTAGCACCAAAAATATTATTTTATTACAAAACCGAGCATATGGAAGTAAGAAAGAGACAAACGAAAAGGTTGAGTTTAAATGTTTTATTTAAAGTTAAAACCACCGTGAAACGAACTGTTTGATGTGTAAGGATATGGTGTCGACAGTGGGACGTCGGTAGGAATGCTGGTCGGGTGTTGATATGAACTCGGCGACGACCTGGTGTTATTGTCAGGCTGTGACAGGTGCGGTGACGACAGGAACGTGGCTTTGGTGTTCTAGTGTCTGAAATACGGGTGCAGTGCCGGCGGCGAAAGAGGAGTAGTCTTAAAAGCTGCTGTCCGATAGCACAGGGGAGGTTGGCGGCGACGGCGGAAGAGGAATAATCTTAAATGCTGCTGTCGCTGAAGGAGGGTTGGTAACGGTTGCTGCTGCTACTGGCGGGACAAACCTTGCTGCGGTGATCTGGTGGCGGCGGCGACTGCGGCTGCGGCGACGGACAAAGAGGAGTAGTCTTCAAAGGTGGTGTCCAATATAACGAATGCGGCGACGGCGGGAGCGTAGTTATCTTAATAACTGTTGTCACTGAAGAAGGGTTAATGTCTGCTGCCTACTGACGGAACGAACTTCACAGTTTGATATGCTGAGCCGATCTGCCTGCTTGTCGAAAAAGCTGTCGTATTTATACTCGTGTTGCGGACGTAGTTGTAGACAAAGGTGCTTTTCAGTGCTGATCGTCGTTTTCGTCTTTTATTTGTGCTTGTTTTTTTTTGTGTTTTAATGTGCTGTACGAAGTCGTCTGTTTGAGTTTTCTATTCGTATGTTCTATCAATTTGAAACTAAGAAAGTTGTGAATGTGTTCTAGTAGACATTGTACTGTCACAGTGTTTTATGGGATATTTTTGTTGTTGTTTATAAGCTGCCGGGGTTGTGTCTGCTGTGATGTTTGTGTTTTGTATTTTTATTTTTATTTCGATTTACGGCTTCCTCTGGCGATTTTGTTCTGTTAAGGTGAGTTAAGAGTTATTCCGTTGATGTGTGTCTATAAAGAAGTGGACTTTGATGTTGCTGTGTGCATTTATATTGTATCGACGAACGGGGCTTGTCTTAGCGCCGCCATTGTTATCACCGTCGCGGTTCTTACTGGTTTCTGGTTTATTCGTGTAAATATGGAGGGATATGCAATATAACAATGTTCCCTATCTCCTCCGACTTCTAAATTATTTATTTTTTTTACCATTGAATTGTAAGAGGCTACTTTGTTAGGAGCTAGATTTATAGGAAGGCAAACTGCTTGGGAGGAGACAGCAATATGTTTGCTCACATTACATTTAATTTCGTGCATGTTCGTGCGGTCGGTGAAACAATCGGTAGGAAGGGAATTCAAACGGCAAGCGATCTGAGGAAAGTACGTATTAGAGAAAAAAATCTTCCGGCATCTAGAGACTTCTACATTAAAGGGGGCGGGATTTTGCTGTTATTGAAAATTGTCTGTAGACTTTTGTCAAAATATTTTCTCGGTACACACGACCTAGATATCCAACATTTGGCCCCGTGCAGTTCTAGGAGACCCAACCTTCCAAGATTTAACTTCTGCCTTTGAAAAGGGAGTTAGTTTATTGCTAATCGTCTCCCAGAAATACTGGTATTATTATTTTATTTATTTTTTTCGCAGGCCAGGACGCTCTTCGTTTAGGGCGTTGGCTCTTCGAATCCCACTTTCCGACGCTTGTGTTATATCATGCCGCCTTGGGAGGGAGATGAATATCGGCTCGTTTAATGATGCCAGCAACGTCTTCATGATGTGCATACTTGTGACGTAAAAAATATATCATACGCCAAAAATTACGTAAACTGATCAAGTAATTTTATTTTTATAAAGAAAACTTTTTTAAAGTGAATTTAAATTTTTCTAATATCCCCCCCCCCTTCCCATGTTAGGAATGGCTTTCTGTTTGGGCCGATCCGGTTGTATCTTGCATGGATCTTTGTTATAAGGTGCAGCGAACCAAGTATTATGGCATCCGTTCAATTATCGCAATCAGAGATTAGTAGGGATTAGTATTTAATGCACAAATAAGCACAAATCTATTTATTCATAACCAGCAAGTTGGCATAAAGCAATCACTGTAAGTCAACGGGCTAAAACGTTTGCACCTTTTTAACGAACCGAAAAGTTTAGTATTTCATATTTTTTTTTTTTACTTTGCTTCCTAACGTGTTAAAACCGATTTGGAACATTAATTTATAACACTAAAACCGTACAAATATTTGAACCATTACGCGGAGATTCCAACAAGCAATCTAATTTATAAAACTCATTATGTCTGTTTGTCTGTCTCCGTATTTTCAAACTCTATCTCCTCCGAGACTAAAAGTCGCAGAGTGGCGCTAGGGACCTTAAATGATTGGATTTTTTTATGGACTGTTCTTTTACGGGTCTTTAGACGGTTAGAATAATTTTTAAAGGGTCAAAAAGGAGTCAAAATTGAGAAAAAATCGTTATATATTTTGTACATTCATCTTAGTTTATTTTTAATCAGTTCATATGCGTGTCACGTTGGTACAGTGGTAACATCACCAGCTTTGAATGCTAATTTTGCTTTCGGTTTCGATTCTAGCTGATGGCACTCAAATACTTTTTTTATTATTTACTTTTGAAATCACGACTCTATACTAATATATACGAAATCTGGACAAATTAAAATAACATATTTAAGCGTATTTTACAACCGGGCAAAGCCGGGAACTCTCCGCCCCGTTAGTCAAATCTATATCTTAAATTCACCCTTCCCTCTGGTTTAAGGAAACGTTCATCGCGTTTTATAATTCGTCCAAAGTGAACGTTTCCAAATAGTTTTTTTAGAAATCTGAACTTGGGAATAGGACACACATACACTCAACAACTTTAGAGGGGTGAAATTGATAGCTTTCTTCTATCGTATTTGTCAGCAGAAATAAATGTCCCCTTGAAAGTCACATATCCTATGTAGGGTATAATAACAATAGACTAATAGCCAATAATTGGTTGCGACTAATTCGATAAATGCTATATAAAAACTCTTAACGAACCCAACCCCCTTTTATTCGCTTTAAGCGAGCGAATATCTGTCCTTTTTGTTCCACATTACATATGTATATGTTTTGCTTATACTGAACATGCAGCGATGGGTGTGTGTGTTTAATTCTGTAATCTTACGATATGTAGAGAACCAAAGTAGAGTCGATTTCCAGATAACATTCTGTTGATGCCAACCAGCATCCGCCGAAGCTATGTATCTAAATGAATAAATGTCACAGTTGGGCCCATTTCTCGCACTAACGATAAAGCAAAAACATCCCATTCCAAGCCAATTCTACTTCACACAATAGACGCATCATCTTTTTTTATATACTAGCACGACTACCCGGTATTGCACGGGCAAAGTAACTTATTTCTGTTAAAACTTCAGTAAATGTGATTATCGGAATATCCTGGTCAAATCACCGCTAAAAAATCGTCCGCGTCTATCAAACTTAAACACCAAAACTTAAACATCGAAACTTAAACACCGAAAACGGAGTGAAACGAAATTATTTTATTATTACCATAAAAGATGTATTTCCGCTGTGATTATTTTCTCTACAGTGTAGGGGTGGAATTTTGCTGCTTGTCTGGTTTGTCGCAGATATTTATGTCGAGGCAGTACAAGTTTGTGAGTTCACACAACTGATAAAAATACTTGTAAAACAGGCACATAGATACAACATTTCGTCAACTCCTTCTCTTCCTCCACCCAATCCATTCTTTTTTACTTGGACACACACAGGTAGGACTTTGTTTATAGCATAGATTCCTCAAGTAATAAGTTGACATTTTCTTTACAAATTAATATATAATAATACTGAAAAAACGACCCCCCATGACAAAATCTAACTCAGTTGAATGAATATTTTTTCTCAGTTTTAGATATCATATATCCGGGGCTACGCCAGTCAAGACAATACACACTTTGTAGGGTCCGTTTTGTACGATGTACCTTCAATAAGTTCCCAGAATTTTTTGCGTGGGTAAATTTTTTGATAGTACACACATGGAACTCTAGTCCCCTTCGGAGTAATGACTGCGGCACTCAATAATATATATATATATATATATATATATATATATATATATATATATATATATATATATATATATGTGTGTGTGTGTGTGTGTAAAGAAATTTATCCTTTCCGGTAGATATAAATATTTTTTACATGTAGCCACAATGAAGAGTCGAGATACGACCAAACAGCTGCCTGTGATGATATATATGAGGTGCATTCAGTAAGTTTCCAGACTTTTCTTTTGTATGGGCACTTTTATTGATAGTACACACGTGTAGCTCTAGTCCCTTTTGAAGTAATCGCCTTCGGCCGCACTGCACTTGTTGCACCGTTCCAACAACTGTAGAAGGCCCCATGGAAGCCCTCTTGTGTAAGTGCATCAATGACCCTCGTCACAGCCGCTTTCATCTCCCCAATTATTTAATAACGATAGCCTATAAAATTTTCTTTGATCTTAGGGAAGAACCAAAAGTCACAGGGAGCAACGTCTGGAATATAGGGAGGGTGAAGAGCTGTTTTGATACCGATCTTGGTCAACTAGTCTTGATTTTTTCTGAGAAATTTCTGGACAAACTTTGCACAAATCTTCCGCATCTTCAGTTCCTTGCGAATAATTGTGTATAGTTCCCACACTGACATCAAACTGTGAACTTATTGTCTCTATAGACACACAACGGTCCTTATCCATTAAATTCTTTATTTGGCCAATCAACTCTGATGTTCTGACTTTCTTACTCCTCCCACACCTCTCATCATCCCTCACAGACTCCCTGCCTTCCTGATGCCCGATTCATGCAGAATGACTCCAAAACAGTCTGAAGCATTCCATATGTTTCTGTGTCATTTTTTAAAGCAGAATTTTATTGCATATTGTTCTCATCATCTAATATGGGTGAGTGGTTATGTGGGGGGGGAGGATAAGTAAGTCCTTGAACAATCCATTCCTCACATGCTTTTATCTCTTCATATCTTAACTTCAGTGGCTTAACTTCGCTGTTTCATATAAAGGGGTTACCACACTATTGAAGTTAGAGCGCCCCTTATTAAATAAAGGTGTTGTGTATGTATATATATGGCTGTATATTTATGTGTTATGGGTACGCGGTTATACCTGTATGTATGTATGTATGTATATTTATGTTTATATGTAAGTATATACTTATGTGTACCTATTTACTATGCCTCCCCACGGGGCAGAGTTAGACACCAGGGTCGTTTTTTTAACGTGGAGAAAAGGTACAAAAATAAAAATTGTCTCAGCCGTGAAGGATTTCTCCTCCACCGAAAGAGAACAAAAAATAGAAGTGCAGCATCTGAAGAACAGATGGTATTTATTTGCTCCCCCACCGAGCAAATTAGGCACAAGGCCGATTTTTAATGTGAGGAGTGAAGGGAGGGGGAAGGGGAAAGGGGGACCAGCTCCCGAGAGGTGGGAAATGGGAGCTGGTTAAAGGTCAGACATGTGGGGTTGCCCCCACATCTGGTCTTTGCTAGTCATAGCTAGTCATAACTAGTCATAGCTTGCAGCATCTGTCGGAACAGATGGTATTTATTTGCTCCCCCACCGAGCAAATTAGGCACAAGGCCAATTTTTAATGTGAGGAGTGAAGGGAGGGGGAAGGGAAAAAGGGGACCAGCTCCCGAGAGGTGGGAAATGGGAGCTGGTTAAAGGTCAGGCATGTGGGGTTGCCCACATCTGGTCTTTGCTTGCAGTATCTGCCGGAACAGATACTACACTTTGAGATATTAAATCTTTTATTCATGTTAAAAAATACAGAAAAAAAAATCAACGATGAACAAAAAACTTAGGCACATGGCCAACTCAAAAGGGGGGATTTTGGGGGTCGTTGGTCATCCTTGTCACTCCAGGACTAAACAAAGTCAAAAGTTTCTCCCAGCTAGTATCTTCTTTCACCATAATACCGCATTCACCCTTTCATATTGGGGGACGTCCTAGTAACTCCCAATTTTTAAAACATTTTTTATTGACGTGTAAAAACAAAAAAGATAACAATAAAATGGTAACAATAATTCATTTGTGTCGAGGGCGGGGGGGAAAAAAAAAAGAAAAAAAAAAGAAAAAAAAAAGGTGATTAGTAGGACCCTCCCAACCCCGTCTAATTGATAGACTGCCCGCTAGGTTTGTAAAAGGAACCTCGCTTCTGCGGGTCAGTCTCTAGGTGGGGATGCCCTCTAGATGGGGGTGAATGGAGAAAAGAAAATTTTTGTGGGTAAGGGATGGAGGTTAGTTTGTATTTCTTTTTCTCCAAGATGGGTAAAATTTAGAGGAAGGGGTGAAAACAAAAATTGCAGGTAAGAGGGGATGGGGATCTTGGAGGCTTCCTAATCGGGGAGGGATAGAACACACACTCAGCTAGCTGAGAGACTACTTGTTTTAATTTTACTTTACAGAACTGCGCGTTCCACACCTAGGCGGGGAACACGTATTCAAATTTGGCTCCTCTTCGTACACACAGACTTGCCACATGTATCCATCTTCTGTCAAATGCCGCGCGATGCAGCCTTCTTCTATCACATCTGATCTTCACCCGTAGTTGGTGTTTAAAGAACGCGATCAGATCTTGATCAGAAAAAGACAACACCCCCCGGCAACCTTGCAGACGCGACGTCCAAATCACCATTCTCGCCACGGCCAGGATCGTAACGTAGACCATTTGTCTTTCCCGGTCCCACGGCGGCCTCACATTGTCCACAACATTGGATACAGTAATTGGGCGAGGATGCTCAGGATCGATGCGAGCCGTCACTCTGCTGACATACGACCAGTACTGGCGGAGCTCGCGGCAATCGAAGAAAGCGTGATCCGTAGTTTCTACGGCCGTTGTCCCACAACGGGGACAATCAGGCGACTCCAAAAACCCGGAACTGCATTGTATGTTGTTGAGTGGAAGTGCATTTCGGGCCAATCGCCAGGTCAGAGAGAACTCCGAATTGTTCAGATGACTTGAACCTGGCGCCCAGCTCCACGCGGAGCGGATCTCACTCTGCTGCCACCCCAAACGCGCGCATAGCGGGTCGTCAGCGGCCCCCTTCACTAGATTCCTGTGGAGTTCCCTACGGGTAGCAGTCACAAGGTCACTGGACCTTGGTAGTCGTTTTAGCGCGGCTCGGCACTCTTTCATGTAGGCAGATTCTCCCCGTGGCCTGCGACGGCTCTCGATGGAAGGGTCGAGAACGAGGTCGGGGAAGGCGGCAGTAACCACGGGGTGCCACGGTTGGTGCTACACTTTGATCTTGTCCCGAAGGCCAAGCCACCAGAGTGTATCTCATATGTGAATTGTATACATATCTTTGTAGTTCTATGTACGCGTGTGAATGATAGTTTTATTAGTATTGGTATAATAACAGAGGTAGTATATGATATGCGGGTGTGTATATGGCTATATATGTAAATATATATGTGTGGACGTAACTACGTATATAGGTGTTTATGTATATTATATGGATGTGCGTTTACGTTTAGGGTAAATATATAGAACTGTATATGTACATTCTGTATACATGTGTGTGCATGTCTATGTATATATGTACGTGGGTGTATCAGAGTATGGATTTTTATTATATATTTATGTATATTATTTATATTTCTGTGTGTATGTGTAAGTGAAATATACGAAATGGTGTGTATCCACTCCTGAGTATATATATATATATATATATATATATATATATATATATATATATATGTGTGTGTGTGTGTGTGTGTGTGTGTGTGTGTGTGTGTGTGTGTGTGTGTGTGTGTGTGTGTTTCTGAGATGTGCGTGAATGTGGATTGAGAATACCAGTTTCTCCGCACTGGGTGGCCATCGGATATGTATGAGGTCTTTGACCGCTGGCTAGAGTAGACATAATGTCGGACTTCTCAAGTACTTTATAACACAAAACTAAATTAGGAGATACATAAAAAGGAATATAAAAAGAAATAAAAAATAAAAGTTTATCACTTACAGAAGTTAAGATATGAAGAGATAAATGCATGTGAGGAATGGGTTGTTCAAGGACCTTACTTATCCTCCCCCACACATAACCACTCACCCATATTAGATGATGAGATTCTAATTTTGTAAACGAAATAAGAAAATGTATTTGTGTCTTGAAATTTCAGTTTTCGAGGGTAATTCTTGGCCTGAAGACGTAATCTCCCCAGTAACGGGTGATTACAGAAACATGTATGCACATATGTAGCCATCAATGTTTGTATAAATAAATTATATATATATATATATATATATATATATATATATATATATATATGATGATTGCTGTTACTGGAGAGGTTTGCGATTTCTTCTGTTAAGTGTTGTGCATCTGTGAGCACGTAGTTGACTCTTTAGTCCTACATAATAATGCACACATGTGAGATAAAAATTTTCCTTCTTGTAAAGGTGATCGCATGATAATATTGTGAATCCTTGAATGTTGTGTTAAACCACTTTTAGGTTTGCAAATTACACTACAAATATGACAACTTAATATTGCTGAATGTGCTGTAGATGCCGTTCTTTTCTTTGCGTGATTTCAGATGATTTACAAAACCTGCTTTTGACAAAAAGGTATCTGCCACATACAATGCACTTCAGTTCCTGTTGTAATTTCTCTGACATTATATTTTCATCCTGCTTTCTCAAAACACGTTTTAAGTAAAAAAGATCTACACGATGCTCTTCAAAAATCTTACAACTTTCTCTGATGGTTTTTCTGAAGTATTTTCAAGTTGTTTTTCAGAGAATCCTTAAACCTTTTTCTTGGTTTATGTTTTGGTCTTTTAATCCTATCTATCTCGCCATAAAACAGCTGTTTAGGAAGTTTTTTGCTCTCCATCCTAAGTGTCGAGTCTACCGTATCTGATTTTGAATGATTTTCAATTCTTTACTGATACTATTTGATCGTTACAGTGTCAGGCATTAGTCCTCCAGTTAATATTAAGAATTTTCCGAATACAACTTGGTTAAACCTTTCCAATGACTTGGGATGCCTTCTATATGTTGTCGAAGCCACTGACCCGCATAAAAGCGAAGTGATAACACATGCTTCGTAAACACTTAGCTTTGTTTTGCATGTAATTCCCCGATCTAACCACAAACGTTTCTCCAGTTTGCAAAAGCAAAACTGGCTTTGGCTATTCTGTGATTTATCTCAGCATCAAGCGTACAGTCCTTACTCAGCGTATTACCCAGATATACAAAATTGTCCGTGACATTTAACTTCTTATCATCAACCAAGATGTTTGGTTCGACACATGGCATTCCTATAAGAAGGGAATAAATAACAAATTTTTTTTTTGAGGCTGATAGTAAGTCCAAAAGCTTTACAAGCCTTTGATAACTTGTCCATAATCATCTGCGTGTCTGCTTCTGAATGTGAAACAAGGTCTGCATCATCTGCATATAAAAGTTCAAGAACAAGGTTCTAAAAAGTTTTCGACTTTGTGTTCAGACTTCTAAGGTTAAAAAGTTTACATGATGTGCGAAACCAAAACTTCACCCCAATGTCGCAATTATTAAAAGAACCAGCATGCACCAGCACCACAGCGAAATATATGGAAAATAATGTAGGATCAAGTATATTACTTTATTTCACACCGTTTTCAACTGAAATTGGTACATGTAATGTATTTTAGAAATCAAGAGGTGATACATTCAAGATACAATTTAAACATTATGGTGAGCAAAGCAGTTCACACGAAGAGTTACATTGCACTTTTGGGCAACATGTTAGTGGCTTACTATTGCAAGATTCATTTATATAAGTTTATAGATCATCTTACAAATAGAACTTAAGCAAATTTCACAAAAAATTTTTTAAGAGGGTTTCAACAAATCTCAGAGAAAATTTGATGAATATAGATGAATTTTATCCTTTCTTCAGTGTAATTATGCAGTAAGCATAAGTATAGATTTTAGAAAGGAATTACAGCAGAACCCCGGGATTCAGCATTAAAAATTAGTAAAAAAAAAAAAAAAAATACAGTACAGTATAATAATACACATGTATATAATCAAATAACATTATAAATGACACCGGGCTTTTATATTATGGTGTAACAGCTAAAGCAATTCCACAAAATTAGTGGGCATCCTAGTTTCTTAATCTTCCAGAGTGCATTGCGATTAATGGTATCAAAAGCGTTTGTCAGATCGAAAAAAAAACTTCATACAAAGGCACTGGCTGCTCCATACATTTTTCCATTAGCATGCGCAGAGTATATCATGTCCGTTGTGTCGCGGCCAGATCTAAAACCACATTGATTCTTTGGGATGATAGAGGGACAAATCCATTTCAGCAAACGATATAACAATATCTTTGCGAAAACCTTTTCCACTGCTTCAAGCAAACTAATGCCTCTATAACCACCACACTCAGATTTTGACCCCATCTCCTTTATAAATTGGGATCAATATTGTATTAATCACATCTTGATGGATAGCGTTACCATGCCAAACAGCATGGATGAGTGTATAGACTGCGTTGATAACGCTATCACTTCCTAATAATAATAATTCAACAGGTACACCACCAAGTCCGGTGCTTTTTCCTTATTAATTTCTGTTAATGTTCTTTTTATCTTATCGATGCTGTGATCGGCCGTCATCTCATCAACGACCTACTTTTGAGAGAGACTATCAATAACTGTATCATTTACTTCAGAAGGATTATCAAAAAGACTTCGAAAATGTTCTGCCCATCGTTCTATGATCCCCTCAATATTGTTGAAAAGGTCAGAACCATCTTTGGATTTCATAGATACCAATGTTGGAGGCTGCGGTCCAAAAGCTTGTCTGATTTTGTAATACATACCTTTTGAATTTTTGCGGTCATAATCTGTCTGGATATCTGCTGAAAATTTGGCCCACCGTTTAACATTTCGAGATGTTTACAATATATATATATATATATATATATATATATATATATATATATATATATATATATATATATATATATATATAAAACTTAAATGACCTTGCAACGGGTGCTGTAACCCAACATCCAGTTTACGTTTCCGGGTGTGCATGCGTACATAAACAAATAATCAACGCGACAATAAAACGGATTGTTTTATTGTGTACGTTTTCAGCGTATTTTATTTTTTTTTTTCGCGTTTAAATTATTCAAATAAACAATTGTTATACTTTCTGCATTTTTTTTACATCGTTCATTTCCGTATTACATTTAAGTTATTTTAACGCAATTTTCTTACAAATAAAGCTACTTTAACCCGTTGACAAACATAAGAGCATTTTACAACGGCGATTTGACCCCCACCCTTTTTTAGAAATTTATTCTCTATTTTTTGATACACCTTTCTTAAAAAAACATTCATAAACTTTCTTCTACACTACCAACATAAATAAATAACCCCGAAAATATGGTTTTTAATTTGCGTTACAAATAAATAATCAATGCAACAATAAAACGTATTGTTTTACTGTGTACGTTTTCAGCGTCCCAATTGTTTTTTTTTTCGCGTTTAAATTAAAAGATATATAAAAATTTGAATTTAACTTTAAGTATTATGGTATCCGTTCAGTGCACATTTACCTATAAGTATCGCAAACCACTTATAATTCAATGGCTATAAGTTTTTTTTTTCAAATATAACAATTATAAACAGAACGACCTATAGAAATCTATTTATATTCTTTTTTCATTTTAGTATATTTTATTAGAAATGTTTCTGTTATGTCACAAAAACATTTTCTTTACGTCACAAGTGTCACGCTCATACATTAATTCCATAGCTAATATAACATACTGACCCAACGGGTCATCGGTAGTCTAGTATCTATCTATATCTATCTATCTATATATCTATAAAAACAGAGATGTGTGTGCCACAGACGATTTCTGATTGGTTGATCCAATAATCACATCTCCTAATAAACAATGGTTTCTACGCTCTTACCTTTACCATAAAATATTATGGCTTTATTTATTGTCCATCTTGGAAGGGTTTAATTTTTTTCTAACTTGTTATTTACAAATTAAAAAAATACGAATCTTACACAATCTTACAATCAAACCTACGACATCCACGGCCGCCATTCTGGTGCTACCGCAGACATGTACACAACACGAAAACGATGTTTTGAAAATCTAGCAAAAATGAATTTTCCTGAAATTTTTCAATATTTAAAAATAAATTATGCCGGCTGATAAAATTTTAAAACTTTTTGTAAAGCTAGAAAGATAAAATTTAAAAATACTTATTTTTATGTAAAACGCGCGTTCCCTCGTGGTCTTTTCATTTCGGGTTTGTGTACACATAGATTCGAAAAAGTTGTCAAAAAACAAATATATAACAAATAAATGTTATCAAAGGCAAGATAAGTTACTTTTCTACCAAACTGGATATATTTTTCGTGTTTTTATTCAATGTAACACATTTATTCAGCTCGAAAAAACGGGTTTGTATTACTGTACACATAGATTCGAAGAAGTTGATAAGATACGAAACAATACAGGACGAAAACACGCGCACACACGCACACACACTCACGTCCACTACCGTCCTTGGCTACGTCACGTTGTTATGGCAACACGATAAATACACAGTAAATTTTATTTTCTTCATTTCTACGCAAATATTACGCAAATATAAATCATATAGAATATCTGTATGAATATAATTACACGTAATAGTTAAATAAAGATGATCATCGTATAAGAGAACCGAAAAAAAAAACTAATAGGGAATTTGTATAAAGTTGTATTTTCTTTTTAAATAAATAGAAAAAAGGGGTGTTGATAAGACTATCGATACTTATACAGTTTAGTGACGACATTAAAAAAATGAAAATATTGAAAAAAAATTTTATTGTACGTAACTGTTATAGACTGAAGTTCTCCGAAAAAAAAATTTCACTTCATTTGATCAAGTATTTTTGTTCTTACAGCGAAAAACAATTATTTATCACGACGACGTCAACGTGGCCATTTTGGAAATGTACCTAGCAGAATACCTCCATTTTAGGCCAAATTTCGCAATCTAGCCTTTTTTTCTCGCCGTATTGAGATGCGCACCGCACAACACATCTGCAATTTTTATACGTTTTTTTTTCTTTTTTTTTTTAAATCTGCAATTTTTTTGCGTTTTTTTTAAAAATAAGAATACTATTGAATATGCAAAGAAATTGAAGAATGCAAAGAATTGAAGAATTTTTATACGAGATTATTTTCGAAACATGCTCAGTTACTTGGACACGCATGGATAACTTCGAAACTTCGTTTATTTACTTCTGTTACAACTTAAAAAAAAAAAAAAACACCCCAAAAATGGCATCTGTCTTCGCAAAAAAAAAAAAAAAAAAAAAAATCTCATTCTGGTGGGGGAAAAAAGGGCTAGATTGGCCTAAAATGGAGGTATTCTGCTATGTACGGCAGTTACCTGCCCTTGGGGAATTCCTGGGTCTGCAATAACATTTCCAAAATCGCCACGTTGACGTAGCCGTGATAAATCATTGTTTTTCGCTGTAAAAAAAAACTACTTGATCAAATGAAGTGAAATTTTTTTTCGGAGAACTTCAGTCTATAACAGTTACGTACAATAAAATTTTTTTTTCAATATTTCCATTTCTTAATGTCGTCACTAAACTGCATAAGTACCAGACTATCATTACACACAAAAATATATAGATTTATTTTTGAGTAAAGTTCCCCGGGTTTTCCTTTCACTTCAGTAAATAATGGTCTTTTGTTATATATATATATGATGTTTATGTTTATATATATGTATAAGTGATAGTGTCTGTGTGTGTCTGTGTGTGTCTATGCGTCTGTGTGCATTTCTCTACGCTAAAACTCTGTCAATTTTAAGCCTACAGATTCGAAATTTGATATACAGGGTACTGAGATTTGGGAAAATCAATGTGATAGGTTTTCGACAGAAATTTGGCGATTAAGTGCTCAATATTCAACAATTAGACCTTTGAGAACTCTACCAAACTTCTCCTACAATTTAATGTCTGAACACGTGATATTTTATATATAGATTCCTTGGACATGGATCTAACTTATTAACTTTACTTGATCCCTGAACAATAAATGTTAAGAGGTCATAATAGGGGTCAAAGTTTTAAAAAATTGACCGTTTTTTTTCCTCAGCATACACTTCAAAACACCTGGGCAACGTCGGGCACCGATTGCTAGTATATCTATAAAAACAGAGATGTGTGTGCCACAGACGATTTCTGATTGGTTAATCCAATAATCACATCTCCTAAAAAACTATGGTTCGTAGGCTCTTAATTTTACCATAAAATATTATGGCTTTATTTATTGTCCATCTTGGAAGGGTTTAATTTTTTTCTAACTGCCATTTACAAATTAGAAAAATACGAAACTAACTTACAATCTAAAAATCGAACCTCCGACTCAACGTCCGCCATTCAGAAAGCAAACGCTGGACAGATTATTAGTACTACTACTACTACAAACAATACAGCACGAAAACACGCGCACACACGCACACACACTCACGTCCACTACCGTCCTTGGCTACGTCACGTTGTTATGGCAACACGATAAATACACAGTAAATTTTATTTTCTTCATTTCTACGCAAATATTACGCAAATGTAAATCATATAGAATATCTGTATGAATATAATTACACGTAATAGTTAAATAAAGATGATCATCGTATAAGAGAACCGAAAAAAAAAACTAATAGGGAAGTTGTATAAAGTTGTATTTTCTTTTTAAATAAATAGAAAAAAGGGGTGTTGATAAGACTATCGATACTTATACAGTTTAGTGACGACATTAAAAAATGGAAATATTGAAACAAACATTTTATTGTACGTAACTGTTATAGACTGAAGTTCTCCGAGAAAAAATTTCACTTCATTTGATCAAGTAGTTTGTTCTTTCAGCGAAAAACAATTATTTATCACGACGACGTCAACGTGGCCATTTTGGAAATGTACCTAGCAGAATACCTCCATTTTATGCCAAATTTCGCAATCTAGCCTTTTTTTTCTCGCCATATTGAGATGCGCACAACACATCTGCAATTTTTTTACGTTTTTTTTTTTTTAAATCTGGAATTTTTTTGCGTATTTTTTTTTTTTAAATACGAATACTATTGAATATGCAAAGAAATTGAAGAATGCAAAGAATTGAAGAATTTTTATACGAGATTATTTTCGAAACATGCCCAGTTGGACACGCATGGATAACTTCGAAACTTCGTTTATTTACTTCTGTTACAAATTAAAAAAAACAAAAAACACTCCAAACATGGCATCTGTCTTCGCAAAAAAAAAAAAAAAAATCTCATTCTGGTGGGGGGGGGGGAAAGGGCTAGATTGGCCTAAAATGGAGGTATTCTGCTATGTGCGGCAGTTACCTGCCCTTGGGGAATTCCTGGGCCTGCAATAACATTTCCAAAATGGCCACGTTGACGTAGCCGTGATAAATCATTGTTTTTCGCTGTAAAAAAAAACTACTTGATCAAATGAAGTGAATTTTTTTTCGGAGAACTTCAGTCTATAACAGTTACGTACAATAAAATTTTTTTTTCAATATTTCCATTTTTTAATGTCGTCACTAAACTGTATAAGTACCAGACTATCAATACACACAAAAAAATATAGATTTATTTTTGGGTAAAGTTCCCCTGGGGTTTCCTTTCACTTCAGTAAATAATGGTATTTTGTTATATATATATGGCGTACTATTATCCTTATATATATGATGTTGCTGTTTATATATATGTATAAGTGATAGTGTCTGTGTGTGTCTGTGCGTCTGTGTGCATTTCCCTACGCTAAAACTCTGTCAATTTTAAGCCTACAGATTCGAAATTTGATATACAGGGTACTGAGATTTGGGAAATCGATGTGATAGGTTTTCGACAGAAATTTGGCGATTAAGTGGTCAATATTCAACAACTAGACCTTTGAGAACTCTACCAAACTCCTCCTACAATTTAAGGTCTGAACACGTGATATTTTATATATAGATTCCTTGGACATGGATCTAACTTATTAACTTTACTTGATCCCTAAACAATAAATGTTAAGAGGTCATAATAGGGGTCAAAGTTTAAAAAAATTGACTTTTTTTTTCCTCAGCATACACTTCAAAACACCTGGGCAACGCCGGGCACCGATTGCTAGTATATATATAAATTCACCTGTTTTTTTTTTTTGTTTTTTTTGCCTTTTTAAAGATAGAACTGTCCGATCGCCAAAGACAAGATTCAAGGAAACAAGGAAGGTCGTTAAGGTGGTTCACAGAGTTTTTAATTATACAAATCAATTAAAAAAAAATTAATTCAAAACATATAGTTAAGTTGGGTGTTGCTCCTGCGATAAAGTGAATAAACATACCACCGTTTCATGAATTTTAAAGACTAAAATTCGTTTATCATTCTGATTGTGAACAATTCGAAATCAGTTTTCTTTATAAAAGTTATTTAGATGAAAACGTGCCAAGACAAGCAATGTCTATTATGTTTTTCCATTTATAATATGAACCGTTTTGATTTGTTGTGTAAAAATGCTTTTTACGATGTATGTTTTAAACAGAATGCAATAAAGTACTGCCATCTAAATTTACAGAGCAGATTATAAGCAATCAACAATTTTTTTTTACAACAAACGATAAATATGTTAGTTTAAGATAGTATACTTAAGCGGTTAGTTTCCAAAATGGCGGTTAATGCCCCTTCCCTATTTTTAAACGCAATTTTAAGACTAGAAAAAAAAAAATCGGTCATTGATGTTCGACTGCCTGGATTTTCAGCATGTTTTACTTGTCCAACAAATGTATGACGTCACATTCAATTGCAAAGGCCTTCTATTTGTGGAAGTCATGGAACATTGCTAACGGGAATCCCCGCGGAAATATCGATGTCATGAGTAATTTTTACAAATTTCTTTTTTCTTGTTTTATGATAAATGATAATTCATGGATTTTTATTTATTTCCTAAGCAAAAGATTTAGGGTTTAAGCTTTATTTATTATTAGTTTTATTTATTTATTGTTTTTAATGGCTGGATAAGAGATAGTTTTCTTTGTAAGTTTAGTGCAAAATGACCCCCAACCTCCACTTGATGGAGTTTATTTTACATAAAATGTACCTACATAACAGCCGATCTACCATCACTCCCACCACTATTACCTTTCTAAAAATTAAACGAAAAGCTTTTTTTATATGAGAATTTGGTGCCCAATTCATTTAATCGAATTGGAACAAGCGCATTGAGGACATTGTCACGGTCGCTGCAAAGGTGAGCTCCCTTTACCATGCTAGAAAATTACTCAAACCTGAGAGTATCCTATATCTCTAGTACAAAGTCACCATTCGCCCACGCATGCAGCATTGTTCCTGCATCTAGACTAGTCTCTCTCTTTTTCTCTCCCTCTCTCTCTTAGACAAAGTAAAAACAACTTCAAGAACTGCACGCCTGTGGAACTGTTCCATCTGCCTGCTTCCCACCTGACTACAACCTGGATGTCTTCAAGTCCAACGTAAACAAATTGCTAATGAACCGCCACCTCAAGTAAACACTTCAATAAATATCCACACTAACGTACTGTACTTGCAATAACCCTTATCCCTGAGTGGTTTCCGGGCCTTGATAAGTGGTGACCATCGTGTAAAAAAAACAACAAAAAAACCCCAAAGAGTCTCCAATCTAATAGGTCCTGCACTATCAACCAAGTCCCGACCTCTGTCCCATCGCCGCTATAATGCAACCCTATACTTGTTTTACAAGTACTTTAATGGATTATGCTCTGATGAACTTATAATTCTTGTGCTCTCTCGGTATATAAACCTCCGACTAACCAGATAAGCAGCAAAATCCCACCCTTCCGCTGTTGATATATCCAGATCTCGGAAAATCTATTGTAATAGCTTCTTCCCTCGTACTGCTAGACTTTGGAATTCCCTCCCTGTTTCCTGCTTCTGCGACTTTACTAAGGTGCAGAAGTTTAAATGTAATGCGAGATACATCTTGCTACTGAATTCCCATAGCGTATCAGTAACATATGATCCCAATGCGTAGCCCCTTACGTTTCACTGGTGCTACCAGATCAGGCTGTCTAAAGATATTGGCTTCCTGAGACGAAATACACCTAATATTGATGCTTTTTGTTTTTCTACTTTCTTTTTGCAAAACTTAATTATGTTCTGCAAAACCCATACCAAAAATAATAAACCAACTTTTCCCCCTTTTCCTTCTTCCCATTTCCCCTTTATCTTTCTATCTCCTCCACTAGCAGTGTCAGAAATTTCGTGAAAATAGTGAATAATTCCACCCCATCTTTCCAAGCTTATAACTCCTCGAAAAATGTAATTCAAGCCCTAATTTTTTTTTCAATTAAAGGAGCAAGGACCAAGGTTTTATTAAAAAAACAAAAAAAAAAACAAAAAAAAACAATGTGTTTTTTTAAAAAAAAAAAGGTTTTAAACTTCGGACTTTACAGGTAAATTTCTAAAAAAGCGATTTTTTTTTGTTTTAAATTTGAATATATTATTTATTGACCTTTTCTCTTCAATTTGTGATATATAAAACTATTCAAGATAAATTAATTATTTACTTTTTAATAGACATTTCAAAATAAGAGGCGTGAATTATTCGACCCCCTGTCTTTTCAAGCTTATAACTCCTCCAAAAATGTAATTCAAGCCCTAATTATTTTTTCAATTAAAGGAGCAAGGACCAAGGTTTCATTAAAAAAAAAAAAAAGACAAAAAAAAAAGACAAAAAAAAACAATGTGTTCTTATAAAATAAGGTTTTAAACTTCGGACTTTACAGGTAAATTTCTAAAAAAGCGATTTTTTTTTTGTTTTAAATTTGAATATATTATTTATTGACCCTTTCTCTTCAATTTGTGCGACATAAATTAATTATTTATTTTTTAATAGACATTTCAAAATGGGTGACACTTGGGGGGGGCGTGAATTTAAAAAAAAAACGTTTGTCTAAAATATTATATTCGGTTTATTGGAAAGAACATAAAATTTCACATTGACCCTGAAAATATCGTAAAAATAGAATCAATAGAAAAATTTTGATAGATTTTTAAAGTTTAAAAATTGAAAAATATTGAGTTCGGAAAATTCATTACTGTTTAAAAAAAAAACAACATATTTCTATTACTTTTAAAACAACTGTAATAGTTTATTTTGGAAGTATAATCCATAAAGAAAATAAATAACCCACTTTTAACAGAGAGATTACGAGATTTTTATATTGTATTCGCAGTTTCGTGTTAGGGGTGTCAAAAATTCCTACAAAAATTCTGATACTGCTACTCCCCCACTCCCTGACTGGTTTTCAAACTTGAAATGTACCAAACATTAATACTGTAATCCTTTTCACTCTCCCATTGCAAAACTCATCCATGTTCTGCAGAGCAGGGAACAAAAATGTTAAAATCCACTATAAAACAACCAAACCAAACCAAACGCTACAAACTAGCGATTGAAAATACAAAGAGTTTGACGAATAAAAACATTCTACAAAATAACTGGATGCAACATGAATACTATTTCCAAAATTACTGGATTCAGCATTAAATAACTCAAAAAGGGTTGATATGCCGTAAAACCGAATCTTACATTTCAAGTGGCAATATGCCTTGTTTGGGAGTTAATAAGATTTTTAAAAAATCGAAGTGATTTGTCCGATAACTTTTTTTTTTTATCATATCATTACACACTTTCTTTTTTTTTTAAGGTCATCAAAATGTGCATACAATGAATTGCTGACAGCATACAAAAACTGTCTTCGAAATCTAGTGGGTGATGGCCTTGATAAGTGATGATGGTCATCACTTATCAAGGCCCGGAGACCACTCTAGAATAAGAGTTAAATGTTAGAAAGATGGTGAGACAACATGACCAGTAATGGTGGAACCTGAATAGGGCTACATCATTTAATTTGGAATTTTCGTTCAGTTTTATGCACATATAGAGAGCGATGAGAATTGTTGACAGTTGTTGTAGCTAGACAAGTATTTGTTACAGACATTTTACATGAGAAACACCATAAATTGAAGCTCAGTCGAGCACCTACCATAAAAGTAACTCGCAACGTCTGTTCTATGAAAAAGAGGAAGTAAGGAGGCAAAAAGGTCCTCGCCCACTAGATTTCGAAGACAGTTTTGTATGCTGTCAGCAATTCATTGTATGCACATTTTTTGTAGAATACTGGTCATTTTACTTGGAGCTGGGGATTTACAGCGAGCCCTCCACTACAGCAAAAGAGTGTGACACAAGGTCAAACAGTGAGAGAAAACTGGCGCGAATTTTGTTGAGTAGAAAAGTAGAAAAAAGAAAGAAAGAAAAAAAAGTCAGCATTTTCCGATAAGGGCGGCTCGCCGGCTCAGTCGATCGGCAATAATAAACCAAGCCACTTCAACTAGGAAGAAGATAATGCCTGGGAGGGTGCTTTGCTTCATATAGGATTATGCAGGACCATCATACCTCATTGAAGAATCGGTCGCTAGGTAATAACCTAGATTCAGTTATATATATATATTTTTTTAACTATAGAAATTATACAAAACAAATAATTAGAAACGAGACCTCTCCTTTAAAATTAACACAAAATACGTTTTATATACTACTGCTGATTATCAGCAGTAGTATATAAACGTAACGCGTGCGAACATTTCTCACAACTGGGCGAGCAAGCGCGACTTTTAGTCACGAAAACCGTGTAGTCATTTACTTTTAAGACTATATGCGTGCTCACCGGACCACATTCAATACACCAAGCACTATCATAACAATGATTGGATTATTTATACTTGGGCTCTTGCCAGGTAAATCATTTGTTTCTCTGATTTGTTCAAATTCATTAAGTGTGTAATTTAAATTTACTTTTATTTTAAAGTAAGTTTTTTTGTTATTGTTGTTTTCTTTTTTATTCGCAACATTGTTTTTCTTTTCCTTAGGATTTTATAACAAATTATATAGAAAAATTATGTTGCCTTCATGTCGTTGACTTAATACTAACTAACGGTGGTGGTGGGGGGCGACCTTACAGGGTCGTAAAATACGTTCAAATATATTGTAATTCGTGCAGATTTCGTATTTATTATTACAGGGTTAATTCTCCACTGAATATTATATTGTACCTAATATATAGTTCTGATTTTAAAAATTTCAAAAATGACTTGGGTGCCATCAGCTAGAATCGAAACCGAAATATTTAGCGCTCTAACTGCGGTCCCTATCGATATAGATATCTAAAACTTAATATTAAACGACTTGAAGAAATGAAATCAATTTGAGTATGCGCAGAAGGAATAAAAAGTATGTCGGCAAGTTTAAATGAACATTTTGCATTTCAACTTGTCGACATATGCGCTATTCATGCATCCAAACAAAGATTTTACTTGTTATAAACCATCTTTGGTGTATGATTATTGTTTCCTGTTAATTTAAGAATTATGTGACCAGTAGTTTAAGAGTTTATCGGTTAAATATTTATACCCCACCCACACTCACATGCATCTACTGTTTTATTTATATTAACTAGTGAAACCTGTAGAAATTCCACAGCAACATCTTTCATATGAAATATATTGCTGCTGGGCTGGGCATTCGTTGGACGTTCAGCGTGAAAGGAGACCCCGAAATGTTATTGCGGCCCTGTTGTTAAAAATATAAAAATATTTATCTAGGAGGGAAAGGAGGAGACAGGAAAATCGGCGTTACCCGAGAGTAATAATGAGTATTACACTTACTTGGTAAGGCAATAAGGCATGTACGCTGAGTCCGATAGTGTTCAATATCCTAGGCGTGTGTAATAATACAGAATTAAAAAAAAAAATCAGTATGGTGTTGGTGTTCAGGGTTGGATCAGGGTTGCTCCAAAATACATTGGAATAAATGTGTTTCGCAATCCGGGAGAAGATGGAGAAAGGAAACTCGGCGTTGTCCAGAAACGCATTAAAATAAACGTGTTTCGTTAGTGTTGTTGACGGTAGGGTAAGGACAAAAAACCCGAGGCTGCCTAGAAATAATAACTTCCAAAGTATAACATTGGTTGAATTTCTTCTTCTTCTTCTTCTTCTTCTTCTTAGTAGTAGTAGTAGTAGTAGTAGTAATAATAATAATAGTAGTAGTAGTATTACTAGTAGGGTACTGGTCGCGGTAAGAGTTCCCTGCCGAACACCCTCCAAAAACAACGATGTCTCCCGTTTCTCGCGCAGCCGCAAAGGACATGTTTTAGTTGCCATAGTAACAACACTTTTTATCGACATTGTTTTACTGTTTAAAGACAGTACTACACATTTATTAATAATATCTCACTTTTAATCACTTTTATCGACTTTTTAAAACTTTTTTTTTACTCTTTTTAAATGACAACGTTAATGTTTATGAATATTGAAATAAAACATTATGTTTATGAATATTGAAATAAAACATTACTACACATTTATTAATAATATCTTTTTTTTTTTACTGTTGAAGCCATTCTTAACACGGGGAGGGTGTTTTGTACCTATTCTCTACTTTAACCTTACAATTGAATAAAAAAAACATTAAACTTTAAGCTTAGAAATACGATTTAAAATATAGCGCGGATCATAAGTGCACTTGCACTAGCACCCATTTTCTTATTAATAAATGTTTAGTAATTATTTTTCTTTTAATATTCATAAACAGTAAAAACGTCGTCATTTAAAAAGAAAATGCTATTTAAAAAAGAAAATAACATTGATTAAACGTAAGTAAATTTATTATTCTATCATCATTTTGTGGTAAGTAAATTTCAAGAACCGCCGACAAGTTTTGTGGTAAGTAAATTTCAAGAACCGCCGATAAGTTTCATAAAAGAAAAAGTCGATAAAAGTGACACAAACAGTAAAACAGTAAAAAAAAAAAAAAAAAGATATTATTAATAAATGTGTAGTAATGTTTTATTTCAATATTCATAAACATAATGTTTTATTTCAATATTCATAAACATTAACGTTGTCATTTAAAAAGAGTAAAAAAAAAAGTTTTAAAAAGTCGATAAAAGTGATTAAAAGTGAGATATTATTAATAAATGTGTAGTACTGTCTTTAAACAGTAAAACAATGTCGATAAAAAGTGTTGTTACTATGGCAACTAAAACATGTCCTTTGCGGCTGCGCGAGAAACGGGAGACATCGTTGTTTTTGGAGGGTGTTCGGCAGGGAACTCTTGCCGCGACCAGTACCACTAGTAGTAGTAGTAGTAGTTGTAGTAGTAGTATTATTAGTATTATTATTTTTAGTATTATTATTAGTAGTACTAATAGTAGTACGATTATTATTATTATTATTATTATTATTAGTGGTAGTAGTAGTAGTGATAAGACGATTCCAATATTTTTCGCGATTCCGATTCTTTATAACTCTCTCATTATTTACCTAACTATAAGATTATTATTTTCCCCGATTTTCGTAAAAAAACATGTTAAATATGCAGATATTTTCCTAAACGTCAAAATCCACTTGTGTGAAGTAATCTATTGATTTTAGCTTTACTGTTTTTTTTTGTTTTTTTTCAAATCCGTAAATATTTATTATTTTATCATTATTACAAGCAATAGATTTTACTTTAAAAAAAATCAAATAAAAAAAGATAATTAAAAGAATCGTTTTTTTTTGGTTTTTTTTTACATAACAAAATTTATCCCCCCTCCCACACACACCTGCGAACCCAAGCACGAAATATAAGTCCGACCGGTAACACTTATAATAAAAACTGTTTGACTTTATTGTATGTTCATTAATATTTGCAAAATGAAAATGAAAAAGAAGACGTGGCTGGTTACCTTAATGCATCTACAACCAAACTCCTATCCTTACATCATCAACGCTCTGATCCCCATCTGGCATTAATTGGGATGGATAGCTCTCGTCTGGGAGAGGCTCCGTGTTTTGACAAGCTTCTGGGTTTGACCTTTACTCCTGATCTGAAATGAAACACGTACATCAAGTCTGTTGCCAAGGTCGCTGGAAAGATGGTGGGATCCTTCTACCGCTCCAGAAGATATCTCACTACTGATGCAATTCTCTCTCTATATATAAAAGCCAAGTACGTCCAAGGATGGAATACTGCTGTCATATCTGGGCAGGAACTGCTAAAAACAGCCTATCCTGCCTTGACAGAGTACAAAATAGACTTCGTGGCTTAGTGGGGGCTGCCCTTTTCTCTACCTTGCAACCTCTCTCACACAGAAGAGACGTTGCGAGCCTATCCTTGTTTTATCGTTATTTCCATGGCAGGTGCTCGTCTGAACTCCAATCTCTGGTCCCCCTCGCCAATCTTTCAGGAAAAACACCCGTCTAGCCGAATCCACTGTGAAAAATTTCCCCCACTCTTTATCTGTGCCTAAATCAAATCGTGGATTCCATGAACAAAGCTTCTTTCTTAGAACTGCACGCCTGTGGAACTCTGTTCCGTCTGCCTGCTTCTCACCTGACTACAACTTGGATGTCTTCAAGTCCAACGTTAACAAATTCTTAATGAGAAGCCCCCTTAAGTAAACACTTCATCAAATCTCCACACTAACGTAATGTACTTGCAATAACCCTTATCCCTGAGTGGCTTCCGGGCCTTGATAAGTGGTGACCACTGTGTAAAAAAAAAAAAAAAGAGAAATCCGCAAAACTCTGATACCAAATGATTATTTGCAAAATAATAGGCAATGAAGAAAAAAAAAAGAAGAAAAAAAAAGATAACATAAAAGAAATTCATAAAATTAGACGAATTAAATTTTGTCCTGTTGTAATGTTTTAAAAGTTTCTAAAACTTATTTTTTTACGCGCTCAGGTTTTTTCGCGGTCTTTCGCGAACATTCTTATTTTTTTCTTTATTTTTTTTTCTTTCTATGTTCATTATCGATCCGCGTTTGTGTGACATACTTTATTACTCACGTTGTTGTTGACTTTTCATGTTCTCTTCTTTCATTGTCAGCGTCGTTGCTATTTTGTCTAGCATTTACTCCATATTTATTCGCGTGATTTCTCATCGGTGGAGCTAGCTAATATAGCTTTCCTTATGTGTGCAGAAAGGGAGGCTAAAGCGTTCGATGTGAGTTTAGCATTAAGTTTATTGGAGTCACACACACACACACACACACACACACACACACACACACACACACACACACACACACACACACACACACACACACACATGCCAGAGAGAGGGGAGAGGGAGACTGGTAGACTGATATCCTCTAACAAACTATCTTTTTAATGCAAATGGGTAAACGCGGTAACAGAAAGCTTGCTTTTGTGGGGGTCGTCAGGCCTTTTTAGGAACTAACTTCCCCCACAAATAAATAAAAATAAAAAGAAGCAGACTTACATGCAAAACAAACGGAGATTTATTCACAGAAACCAACCATTAACAAATAAAATATAATTCTCTTTATAATGAGTTCAGAAGTCCTTTTTAAGTGTTCGTATAAAAAAAAAGGAGAATGTCTTTTTTTGTTGAACTGTTCATATGTTACAACATGGTAAGAGAGGCAATAGGTAAATGTTCGCCTGTGAAAATGTATGAAGCGCGCGGAGCGGTGAAAATGGAAGAGTGAAAGTAACACGCGTGGAACGTCCAAATGAAAATGCAGTTGAGAGAGAGATTTGATGTTTGTGTGTGCTTAAATACTATTTAGACCGGCTCCCAGCGAGCTTAAAAAGAAAAGTTTAGAAAAATGTCCTTGGAGAAATCCCGTTGGACGGAAACATCACGTGGGGTGCTCTGTACTACGTCCGCTCGTTTTGAGTCGATTTAATATATAAGGGCACGCCGGAATTTGCGTGGGAGTTATTTTTTATTTTTCACGCGCCAACATAATCATAATTATACTGCGCGCCTAAATTGTATTTATTTTTATAACAATTTTTAATCCGAATCTTAACCGTGTCAACTGGCACAATACTCCCCCCAGATTGAAAAAAGAAGAAAAAAAAAATTATTATTACTTTTTATTTTTATTTTTTTTGTAAATATGTAATGCATTCCTTGAAATGTTTCGGCCAGTGGACTTTCCTACCTGTTTTTGTCGTAGGTTTGATGTTCCCGTCATTTTCTGCTGGACTCCCATGTTCTAAGGGAATTTTTTTTCTGGTGGGGAAATTGTCTGAGGGTATTCCTCAATGTATGCTGCTTTAATTCGGTCGATCGCGATGTTGTCTTTCCTGTCTTTCCTTTGGACAGTAAAATATTTTTCACTTTTGTCCAAAACTTGGTATGGTCCTGTGTAATTTGGACAAAATGGCTTTTTGACTGTATCATTTCTAATAAATGCATATTTTGCATGTGTGAAGGTCATTCGGCATATATGTTTGTTTGTCAGCCCTCCTGGTGGGTGTAAATTTGAGAGAAGACATTTTGCTCTTTAATTCCGTCACAAATGTAGCTGTGGGTGAAATGTCTGTGTATGCATTAAAATATTGTCCAGGTAGTGTGACTGCTGATCCAAAAACTACCTCCGCTGGCGTGCTTTGTAAATCCTCTTTTATCGTGTTTCTGATCATTAATAGGATTAATGGTAAATTATCTGACCAGTCTGCGTTGTTAAGACTCGTAGCCAAAGAAGTTTTTTGCTGTTTGTGAAAGCGTTCGACGAGGCCGTTCGAACAAGGGTGATAAGACGTTGTCTTTATGTGGGTTGTTCCGAACAATTGGTTGAACTCTGCGAAGAGTTTCGATTGAAATTGCGAGCCTCTGTCCGTTGTGAGTACTGACGGTACTCCAAAAATCGCTATCAGTCTTTTAGTATTGTTCCAGCTACTGTCGCCGCCGATGTGTCGTTCACGGGTATGACTGTTGGCCATCTGCTGAACCTGTCGACTATGGTGAGAATGTGGGTGTGTCCTTTTGAGGGGGGTAATGGCCCCACCAAGTCAACATGGATATTGGTAAACCTAGCATCGGGCGTACTGAAAGTGCCCAGCGGTGACTTTGTGTGCCTGTGTATTTTATTCTTTTGACAGGATACACACGTCTTGGTCCAATTTCGAATATCTGTATTCATTTTCGGCCAAACAAAGCGGTCTGCTATTATTTTTACAGTGGCTCGTTTGCCTGGATGTGATAAATTGTGAAAATGTTGAAAAACATGTCGTCTGATGCTTGGCGGTATGTATGGACATGGTTGTTTTTTTGCTGTATCACAATAAAATGTTATTGTACTAAAAGGTACGGGCATTTCCTTCAGTTGCAAAGACGTTTTCTGTTGTACGTCAGTGAGTGTCTCGTCCGTCTTTTGTTCTTGTGCAATTAATTCCATACTCAACGAACTGGAATTTAGCGAAGTTATTGCAGCTCGTGATAATGCGTCCGCCACGACGTTTTTTTGTCCCTTGACGTATCTGATGTCTGTGGAATATTGAGCAATATAATCAAGATGTCTGATTTCTCTTGGGCCATATTTATCTACATGTGTATGCAGTGCATACGTTAACGGTTTATGGTCAGTGTAAATACAAAAGTTTCTTCCTTCTAACAGATGTCTAAAATGTTTAATTGACAAATAAATTGCTAATAGCTCCCTTGAAAAGGTACTGTACTTTGTCTGTATCTTGCTCAGTTTGGCTGAGAAAAACGATATAGGGGTCATTGTATCCCCTGTCAGTTGGTGTATAACTGCTCCTACAGCTATGTCTGATGCGTCTGTTGTAAGTGTAAGTTTCGATTCTTCACTGTCCTTAATATAATTCAATTTTGTGAAATTGACTAAGGCAGTTTTAGCTTGATGGAAAGCTTTTAAAGCTGATCCTTCCAGTTTTAATTGTTGGTTTTTCGTTTTGTTCTTCAATAATGACGTTAACGGTGCAAGGATTGTGGAACAGTTGGGTAAAAATCGTCTCTAATAATTAATTACACCTATGAAGCGAGGAACTTGTCTAACAGACGTAGGTTGTGGAAAATTCGTAATGGCACTTACTTTTTCGGGTAATGGTGATATACCATCCTTATCAATTGAATGTCCGAGGAAATTTACTTCTTGCTGACCGAAAATACATTTGTCCAAGTTTAATTTTAAACCGTAATGGGACAGTTGTTGGAAAGCTTGTTCCAAGTGTTGTTTATGTTCGTCGAGGTTTCTACTAGCAATTAGGACATCGTCCACGTATGCGAATACGAATGGAAGGTCCCTAAAAACCTCGTCTATTAACCTTTGGAAGGTTTGACAAGCGTTTCTAAGTCCAAATGGCATTCTGACGAATTCGTAAAATCCAAATGGTGTGGTCAGTGCTGTTTTATGGATATCTTCTTCCGCCACCGGTATTTGGTAATATGCATTTACTAATTCCAGTTTGGAAAATACCGTGGCATTTTGCAGTCCGATTGCGAAATCGTGAATGTGTGGGATAGGGTATCTATCCGGTACGGTTTGTGCATTTAATCTCCTGAAATCGCCGCAAGGACGCCATGTTGTCGCGTCTGATTTCTGTACCATATGTAGAGGAGATGACCACGCACTTTTGGAAGGTCGGATAATTCCTTGTTGTAACATGCATTGAAATTCGTCTTTTGCGATCTTGTACTTATCCGGCTTCAGACGTCTGGGGGTGGCGTAGACGGGTTGTCTATTCGTTTTAATATAATGCCTTGCATTATGTTTAATATTATCCGTGACTTTGAATGGCTGAGTAAGTTGTGGGTATTTTTGAAACAGCCGACGAATGTACGTCTCTTCAGGTAAGGCAGAACTAATCCCAGTAGACTGGTATCTTGTGGTGATACCTTTAATTACGACTTTTGCTTAGTTATCAGTCAGTGTGCGATTAGTCATGTCTACTGATAGATTAAATCGTGCTAGGAAATTTGCTCCTAATATTGGTGTCGTCACGTTGGCTATGGTAAAAATCCACGAAAATGTGCGACGCAAGCTGAGATTGACGCTTAAGTACTTTTCACCGTATGTCGGTATTTGTGTGCCATTAGCTGCCTGGAGGTGGTAAGGCTGTGGAGTAGCTTTCTGTTTACGTAGCGGTGGCATCACGCTTATTTCGGCTCCAGTGTCTATTAAGAAGTTATATCTGTGATTACTGTCACGAATATAAAATAGACGACCTTTAGTGGAAAATCCAGCGACAGTTGTCGTCACTTGGTTCTTGTTTTTAAAAGAACAAGGATAAGTGCAACGGCCAACGCCTCGCTTCTGTGCCGAATTTTTTCTGGTAAAAACAGATTTCGTTCGCTCGTTCTCGTGTGTTGCTTCGACCTCTACTAAAACTTCGTTTTCGGTAGTTAGGTCGTTCATTAAATGAGTAACGACGGTTTATTTGCATTAATTCCTGCAACTGACGAGTGAGATTTTCGACCGTAGTTTTTAGCCTGGCTACTTCGTCGTCTCTCGTCTGTTTTGGCTGTGCTTGTGCTGAGTTTACTTTGCGGTTCCTCAGATTTTCATGAATTCGGTCTGCCATGTCGGCGAGCTTTTCAGTGCTTGTCTCTTCCGTTGTGGGTGCCAGAATTTGTACTGTTGTGTCTGGGAGTTTATCCAGCCACAAACTTCTCATTATATTTTCGAACATTTTGTTGTCCCCTAGCAATGATCGCATGTATCGTAAAAGTTGCGACGGTGTGCGATCTCCCAATTCTACTTGGGTGAAGAGATTGCGTAATATTGTCTCGTTTGATAAGCCAGTCCGTCTCAAAATGGCCTCCTTAAGTTTAGTGTATGGATTATTTTCTGTTACGTTCTCCAATAAATCAGTCACCTCTTTGACGACGTCTGCCGGGAGTTTTTCAACCAAATAACAATACTTGGTTCGCTGAGACGTAATCCGTTTTGCGTCGAAAAGGGCCTGGATCTGGATAAACCACGTCTTTATATTGGTGGGATTAAAAGCTGGTATATTTAGCGTTAATGTAGCCAGAGGTGTTTCAGCACGGGGAGGTTCCATTTTTCTGTTTTTCGTTTGAAAGTGATTTTAAAGCCTTTAAACTGTCGGTTGACTTGTTTCGAGTACGCGAAGCTTGAAATCGTGACCGAAAAAAATGTTGCTTTTTCTAGGGTCTGTGTTTCTGAGGTCTGTAAAACTGCCGAGTGAAGTTCGAGATTGTGGTAGATCATTTTCCGAGGGGTTTTACACGCTCGTGTTCACGTTTGGATCGGCTGAATTGTAGCCGTGTGTGTTCATTACACGTTATTTATCACCAACTCGTTGTTTGGGGGGGTGCCTGATGAGCAAAAGTGCTGTTTTGACGCTGAGTCATGATTTGTCTAATTTTCGATTTTATAGCGACTATCGGCATAACTCGCTAATTTGTTGCTATATTGTACTGAGATCCACACTTCGTTTGACGGCTTGTATCATCCTTTTAGATTCGCGTCGTCTTTTTACTTCCTTTGAGTGTTACCGCACGCATGATATAGCAAGTAGTTTAGGAAACCGCGTGTAGCTTGTAAGAAGATTCCGTTGTGCATGGAATGTTCTAAGTCGGGTCACCAACTTGTGGGGGTCGCCAGGCCTTTTTAGGAGCTAACTTCCTCCACAAATAAATAAAAATAAAAAGAAGCAGACTTACATGCAAAACAAACGGAGGTTTATTCACAGAAACCAACCATTAACAAATAAAATATAATTCTCTTTATAATGAGTTCAGAAGTCCTTTTTAAGTGTTCGTATAAAAAAAAGGAGAATGTCTTTTTTTGTTGAACTGTTCATATGTTACAACATGGTAAGAGAGGCAATAGGTAATGTTCGCCTGTGAAATTGTATGAAGCTCGCGGAGCGGTGAAAAAGGAAGAGTGAGAGTAACACGCGTGGAACGTCCGAATGAGAATGCAGTTGAGAAAGAGATTTGATGTTTGTGTGTGCTTAAATACTATTTGGACCGGCTCCCAGCGAGCTTAAAAAGAAAAGTTTAGAAAAATGTCCTTGGAGAAATCCCATTGGACGGAAACATCACGTGGGGTGCTCTGTACTACGTCCGCTCGTTTTGAGTCGATTTAATATATAAGGGCACGCCGGAATTTGCGTGGGAGTTATTTTTTATTTTTCACGCGCCAACATAATCATAATCATACTGCGCGCCTAAATTGTATTTATTTTTATAACCATTTTTAATCCGAATCTTAACCGTGTCAACTGGCACACTTTTGAGGGAATGGGACGTTTTGGCATCGTCGTTTCGGCCTGGCCGATTCGACGGCGGGACAATTTGGCATCGACCACGCCAATAATATTATTATATAGATTTTATAACGTAAATAAATAAATAAATAAATAAATAAATAAAAAAATGAAAATATATCACCTTAACTGTTTATAAGAAAAAAAAAATTTTTCTTGAAAAAAATGTTTTGGTTAATTATTTCCTAATTATTTTTTAAAGATTTAAAAGCTTAAAAAATATTTTTATATTCGTTTTTTAATTAAGAAAAACAATATGATAATATAATTTCGTTGGTGACGACTGAATGTTGTTTGTTTGTTTTTTTTTGTTGTGTTTTAGATAAACACGGTTATGTTTAAGTTTTTTTTTTATCAAATTAATTTTTTTTTTACTTATGGTTAAACAAACATTTTCTCGAGTAAACTCGACACACCGCTATCAAAATGTCAAACTCCACAACTCGACACTGTTGTCAAATCGTCCAACTCCACAACTCGACACTGTGTTGTCAAAACGCCAAACTCCACAACTTGACACTGTGTTGTCAAAACGTCGAACTCCGCAACTCGACACTCTATTGTCAAAACGTCCAACTCCACAACTCGACACTCTGTTGTAAAAACGTCCAACTTGTTACGACGTATCCCAGTCCTACTGGGGACCGTAGAGATGGGTGACGTAACGAAATATATATAAAAAAATTAAGTTTCCCAGGTTCCTTGATAATGCGTTGTTATGGGAATGGGACAACCGTCTCGAAGACAACAATAAAATGAAATGTTCTGCACGACGAAATCACATAAGAAATAACGAGGACAAATATCGTCGAAAAATTATAAAATAAAATAAAATAAAATTCAAGAAAAGAAAAGAAAATTAAATATGTCTAACTAAATGAAATGATTTAATGATTCAAATTCTACCGAGAGAAAAATATATCAACAGTCAATGTTCACATAAAACAAGAAATCGTCTGCTCAATTAGATACAGGTTCTAGGGTGGGAGAGAGAGATGGTGAAGAAATGAAAGTTTTGATTGAAAAACTCACTTAATGTCCTTTGAAATGTGACCTTTCTTTCGTCTCTTTTTTTTATATATATATTTCTTTCCTGTAAATTGTTTATATTTGCGCGCGCAGGTTAATTTTCATATTTTTGTCCCTCGGATTATTTTGTTGAAGGTAGGGCAAGGACAAAAAAAAAAAATCGTGTCTTCCTTTCAAAGTGGAACATTGGTTGAATTTCTTCTTCTTCTTCTTCTTCTTCTTCTTATTATTATTATTATTATTAGTATTATTATTTTTATTATTATTATTAGTAGTAGTAATAGTAGGATTATTAGTATTAGTATTATCAGTAGTAGTATTATTAGTAGTATTATTATTAGCATTAGTATTATTATTATTATTATTATTATTAGTAGTAGTAGTAGTAGTAGTAGTGATAAGACGATTCCAATATTTTTCGCGATTCCGATTCTTTATAACTCTCTCATTATTTACCTAACTATAAGATTGTTATTTCCCCGATTTTCGTAAAAAAGCATGTTAAATATGCGGATATTTTCCTTAACGCCAAAATCCACTTGTGTGAAGTAATCTATTGATTTTAGCTTTACTGTATTTTTTTTTTTTTCAAATCCGTAAATATTTATTATTTTATCATTATTACAAGCAATAGATTTTACTTTAAAAAAATCAAATAAAAAAAGATAATTAAGAGAATCGTTTTTTTTTTTTTTTTTTTTTTACATAACAAAATTTATCCCCCTCCCACACACACCTGCCAACCCAAGCACGAAATATAAGTCCGACCGGTAACACTTATAATAAAAACTATTTGATTTTATTGTATGTTCATTAATATTTGCAAAATAAAAATGAAAAAGAAAGAGAAATCCGCAAAACTCTGATACCAAATGATTATTTGCAAAATAATCGGCAATGAAGAAAAAAAAAAAAAGAAAAAAAAAAGATAACATAAAAGAAATTCGTAAAATTAGACGAATTGAATTTTGTTCTGTTGTAATGTTTTAAAAGTTTCTAAAACTTATTTTTTACGCGCTCAGGGTTTTTCGCGCTCTTTCGCGAACATTCTTATTTTTTTCTTTATTTTTTTTCTTTCTTTATTCATTATCGATCTGCGTTTGTGTGAAATACTTTATTACTCACGTTGTTGTTGACTTTTCATGTTCTCTTCTTTCATTGTCGGCGTCGTTGCTATTTTGTCTAGCATTTACTCCATATTTATTCGCGTGATTTCTCATCGGTGGAGCTAGCTAATATAGCTTTCCTTATGTGTGCAGAAAGGGAGGCTAAAACGTTCGATGTGAGTTTAGCATTACGTTGATTGGAGTCACACACACACACACACACACACACACACACACACACACACACACACACACACACACACACACACAAGAGAGAGGGGAGGGGGATACTGGTAGACTGATATCCTCTTCATTAAGTAATAAACTATGTTTTTAATACAAATGAGTAAACGCGGTAACAGAAAGCTTGCTTTTGAGGGAATGGGACGTTTTGGCCTGGCCGATTCGACGGCGGGACAATTTGGCATCGACCACGCCAATAACATTATTATATAGATTTTATAACGTAAATAAATAAATAAAAAAAAATGAAAATATATCACTTTAACTGTTTATAAGAAAAAAAATTTTTTTTCTTGAAAAAAATGTTTTGGTTAATTATTTCCTAATTACTTTTTAAAGATTTAAAAACTTAAAAAATATTTTTATATTCGTTTTTTAATTAAGAAAAACAATATGATAATATAATTTCGTTGGTGACGACTGAATGTTGTTTGTTTGTTTTTTTTTGTTGTGTTTTAGATAAACACGGTTATGTTTAAGTTTTTTTTTTATCAAATTATTTTTTTTTTACTTATGGTTAAACAAACATTTTCTCGAGTAAACTCGATACACTGTTATCAAAATTTCCAACTCCACAACTTAACACTGTGTTGTCAAAGCGTCCAACTTCACTACTTGACACTGTGTTGTCAAATCGTCCAACTCCACAACTCGACACTCTGTTGTCAAATCATCCAACTCCACAACTCGACACTGTGTTGTCAAAACGTCGAACTCCACAACTCGACACTCTGTTGTCAAATCATCCAACTCCACAACTCGACACTCTGTTGTCAAATCATCCAACTCCACAACTCGACACTCTGTTGTCAAATCATCCAACTCCACAACTCGACACTCTGTTGTCAAATCATCCAACTCCACAACTCGACACTCTGTTGTCAAATCATCCAACTCCACAACTCGACACTCTGTTGTCAAATCATCCAACTCCACAACTCGACACTCTGTTGTCAAATCATCCAACTCCACAACTCGACACTCTGTTGTCAAATCATCCAACTCCACAACTCGACACTCTGTTGTCAAATCATCCAACTCCACAACTCGACACTCTGTTGTCAAATCATCCAACTCCACAACTCGACACTCTGTTGTCAAATCATCCAACTCCACAACTCGACACTCTGTTGTCAAATCATCCAACTCCACAACTCGACACTCTGTTGTCAAATCATCCAACTCCACAACTCGACACTCTGTTGTCAAATCATCCAACTCCACAACTCGACACTCTGTTGTCAAAATGTCTTTCAAGTTGACTTACACACGATTGCATACATACTCCTTCCAACTCATCACCCTATTCGCGTCACGTCCATTTTGATTCACCTGTCTCATCTGCATAGAAACGGTGACAGTCTGTGTTGCTCACGTAAACTTCAACCATAAAGCTAACTGTGTCCAACCATTTTAGCTATTCTTTCTCCCCCTGCCTTTTTTTTTGTTACACGACCGATCCTTTGAAGCACCTTCACATGTTAGCCAAGTAAGTTAAAATTTTCCTTACATTTATTTTGATAATTTTTATTTCAATTTTATTCAAAGAAAAATATTTCCCTTTTACTGAATTAATTTAAAAAATATAAAAAGAAAATTTAATTATAATGTTGAAGCGCTAATTTGACGCTAGATCGGCCAAGCCGAAACGTACCAAACCCTGCTTTTGGATTACCAAAGTTTCCTTCAGTTGATAAAACATTATTGTGTGTGTGTGTGTGTGTGTGTGTGTGTGTGTGTGTGTGTGTGTGTGTGTGTGTGTGAGAGAGAGAAAGAGAGAATTAAAATCCAAGGAAACACTTATGAAAGTGTGTTAAAAAAAACCCCAAAAAAACAACAAAACGAGCAAAAAAAAAAACAAAAAACAAACAAACAAACAATAGAAAAACAAAAAAAGCAAAAAAACCCAACAAACAAAACAAACAAACTAACAAAAAACAAACAAAAAAAGCAAAAAAAAACCCAACAAACAAACAAAAAACACAAAGCCTCTTCCAATTAAACTCTTACCCTAAAACTATCTCGCAGCTTTAACATGCATGGTCCATCGAGGTGTGGAATACGGTTCAGTGCTTAACAACTTACACTTCAACCATGGTCCAAATTGCAAAAGTTGTAGAACAAGGCCTCGTAAATTGTTGTAAATATTTTTTATAATAAAGTCATATGGATGACTGTCTGTCTACTCATTAACAATACACGTCATATATGACGACATAGCAGATGACGTCATATATGGCGTGTATTGTTGTGAATTAGCAACGCCAGGTAACTACAAATAATGTGTATATATGTGTGTTTGTATATGTATTTAGTTATATATATGCATATATACTTGGACGTGTGTATATATAATATATATGTGGATACAGTAATATATATAATAATAATATATACATGCGTATGTAGTGATATATGTGTATATAATTAAATATTTGTTTATTTGTATGCATATATGTATGTATCCGTATATATATATGTACATGAGTGTATGTATGCTTATATGTATGTATGTATATATACATGTGTATCAATATGTTTGTGTATAAATGCATATATAAATGCGTCTATATGTATCGAATTTTGAAGTACTAGAAAAGGCTAAAATGCCCAGTGCTGAAGAAATAATCGTAACAAACCAACTGAGATGGACAGGACATGTCACGCGCATGTCAGACAACAGACTGCCAAAAGCAGTTTTCTTTGCTGAGCTCAAAGAAGGTACACGACCCTTAAGCGCATCGAAACTGCGCTATAAAGACGTGTTCAAGAGACATTTGAAAAACACAAACCAACTCAACGACTGGAGAAGAAAAGCTGAAGATCGGATAGTTTGGAGAAGTGTGGTATCAGGGGCAGCCGATGCCATTAGAGATCAAAGCATTGCTGCCGGGAGGCAAAAAGAGCGCGACTACCCGGATTTCTTGTCAACAGGTGTCACATCTGCGGCCGCACCTTCGACACGGACACTAACCGACCTCGTCGTCATCGTCGAAATCGACGGACTGCCCGAGAGAGAGAGAGAGAGAGAGAGAGAGAGAGAGAGAGAGAGAGAAAGAGAGAGAGAGAGAGAGATGCGTATATATACATGTATATATCTGTGTATATGTATGTATGTGTATATACATAAATTTAAAAACATGCTGTGAACAGTGGGAGCAGAAAAGCGGAAACAGAAGTGAAACAAATTTCAACACTTAACTTTATCTGCTATCAGCAGTTTAACCCGGCTTTGCTCTCCCATATGTACTGCTCATCACTTGCTCTATGCGTGAATACACTTTATGTAAGATTTCAAATGTTTAGACCAAAATTTGTTTGAATAATTTCGTAGAGACCGCAAAGGTCAATATTTTTTTTTTTTAACTTTGACCCCAATTTTGACTCCTTAACATTTATTATTTTGGTCTCAAATCAAGATACAAAGTTTTACCCACTTACAAGTTACCTACATCTAAAATTTCAAGTCTTTAGACTCAAAATTGGTGGAGAAATTTGGTAGAATCTACAAAGGTCAACTCTTTCAACTTTGACTTCTTGGCAGCCGAATTTTATCTCCAAAACTGATTAAAATACTTGCTGCATGTCTGAATACCCGTTATGTGTAAATTTTAAATGTTTACACCCAAAATTGGCTGAGTAGTTTGCTAGACACCGCAAAGGTAAAATCTTTTGAACTTTGCCCCCTTTGACAGGTCAAATTTTCGACCCAAACCAATTCAAAAGCTTGCCCAATCTCTGAATACCCTTTATATAAAATTTTTAATGTTTAGACTAGAAACTGTCTGAGTAATTTGGTAGACCGCAGAGGTCAATTAAAAAAACAACAACTTTGACCCCTATTATGACCCCTTAACATTTATTGTTTTGGGATCAAATCAAGTTATTAAGTTAGATCAATGTCCAAGGAACCTATATCTAAAATTTCAAGTGTTTATACCCAAAATTGGCGAAGAGGTTTGGTAGAGTTCTCAAAGGTCAAATCGTTGAACTTTGATCCCTTAACAGCCAAATTTCTGATCGAAAACGGATTACAAAAATTTTCCAAAATCTCCATGCCCTGTATATCAAATTTCGAGTCTGAAGACTGAAAATTGATAGTTAGTGTGTCGGGAAATGTAGACACACACACACACACACACACACACACACACACACACACACACACACACACACACACACACACACACACTTTTATATATAGATAGATAGATATATGTGGCAAACTGTACAAGTCAACTTCTGGCATGAAAAGTCACATTCGATTTATCTAACAAGTATGGTAAGCATGGTTAGGGTGGTGATGATTATTGAGATAGTTAGCGTCTGTTAAGACCAAGCAATTGCCATCTTTTTTTCTTTTTTTTTTTTTTAACAAAGAACTTACTTCTTACTAAGGCTCGGAAGTCACTCGAGGATAAGGGTTAATGAGTGTACGATAGTTAATGGGACAATATCGTAGTAATCGTTAGTAGCGGAAATATTGTAAATTGATGTACTTAAAGGGACGGCTCAACAAGAAGGTTTGGACTTGAAAACAACCATACCATAGTTAGCTGGAAAAACAGAGTTTCAGATGCGTGCAGTTTTAGAAAAGAAGCTTTATCTATCGAATCCATGATGAGGTTTAGGCATAGACAAAAAGTGGGGGAAATTATTGATCGTGGTTTCAGCTAGACAAGTATTTTTCGTGAAAGTTTGGCAGAGAAGAACTTTAGATTAGAGCAGAGGAAGGCTCGAAATGTCTCTTCTGTGGTAAAGAGGTTGCAGTGAAGAGAAAAGCGCTTCTCTTGTTAGGCTACAAAGTTTATTTGGAACTTTATCAAGGCAGGATAGGCTGCTTCGAGAAGTTCTTGCCCAAATGTGGCAACAGTACTCTATCCTAAGACGTATTTGGTTCTTATACAGATTAGAACTGCACGCCTGTGGAATTGTCTTCCGTTTTCTTGCTTTCCACCTCTCTATAATATGGTTGTCTTCAAGTCCATCTAAAGTCTGCCAACGGCCTCCTGATTGCATAAGGGGATCCCCACACTCTTCAGTACATCCAGGTACACTTTGGTGTTAACTTTCAAGCCGACTCCAGAGATGTGAGGTGACATGATGTGGCCCTCACTTGAAACCGTGTGTCGTCTGATGCGTTGATTTGTGCCCTCAAACGTTGAACCGTCCGGATTTGAATTTTGAGGGTGCTGGCAATTGTTCTGTTATCATAACTTGGATCGGTAGAGAGCATGAGTTGTAAAGCGGCGCATCTCTGATCTCGCTTGTTGAACACTGTGTCACTTTTAGACCATAGAAGGCTCCTATCACTCTTGGGATTTGTACACAACTAGCCAATTAGTAGATCGTCTGACACAAAAAGATAAAATAAATAAAAATAAACGGTTTTATCAAACGGAAATGGAATCATGTCGTCTTCTCTTGGGCGGCAATTTTATCGTTCTATCCCGTAGTATTGGTATTTTTTAATTTTTTTTTTATTATTTATTTATTTTTAATAAAAATTCAATTTTGTGACTTTGGATTGTCGTTCTCATTCCGAACATCCACCATAAAAACTTAAATAATTGGACATGAGATAAAATCACAAAAGATTTTCCTCTTTTCTGAGCTCAAATTGGGTGCGGCGAGTTAGCAGGTCTCAGAAGGCGAGAATTGTTCAACAGTGATTATTATTCTTTGTTTCTGTGTGTGTCGCTTTTGTGATTCTTGCGCCTATTTGCGTCTCCTGTTTCTCTTCTTCCGGCGATTCTTTCATAGATGACCTTTCCTGGCAGATTTAAAATGTTTCAATTATCTTGTATTTTTTTTTTCTATTGGCCATGAAGACAAAAAAATACAAACCTCATCTACATAATGAGGTTTTGATAGATTGTCTCCGACGGAGACAGAACGAGGGGGGGGGACAAAAAGGATATGTAATTGTCGAAATCGGTTACATTATTTTTTTTTCCAAGTCGACAACTTTTTCTTTCCCTCGACGTTGTTTTAAAATTATGTAGGTCAAAATCTAGAATATATATATATATATATATATATATATATATATATATATATATATATATATATACTAGCTGTACACTGCCACGCGTTGCTGTGGCTTAATTTCGTGTAATGGAAAATTCTAATAAAAAGAGATAATGCATGTTTCTTATATTCTTAGTAAAGCAATCCACTCCAAAAAAAAAGAAAAAAGGCGAAAATGAAAAAAAAAAAAAAAAAAATGGTACTCTTGCAGAATTGGATCCGGATCCTCGGGAGTTACCATCAATCATGGCTTGGGCTCGCCCAACATTCAGTGGATTAAGCCGAAAGTCGCTAAAACGTTGAAACGCTAAATAGTTTTCTTTTTTTATTGTATTCAAAAATGTGAGTTTTTAATTAATATTTGGGTAAGGGGGGTGTTATTATACACATATTCGAAAAAGTTGTCCAAAAACGAATAAATGAAAGCAAACGTAAGGTAAATTACGTTTCTATCTAACTGGATGATTTTTTAGTGTTTTTTATTTAATGTAAAATGTTTAATCGGCTAAAAAAAACTCAGTTTTTATCTATGTATTTGAAAAAGATGAATGGTCGCGGACTCTGTTGAATACATTAAGTTTGGGAAAATCAGTTAAAAACTATACAAAACAGTGTCAGACACCTACTGATTATATGTTATTGTGACATAGGCTGACATATTCGGTGGGTTTCTGATATTATTTTGCATATTTTTTTAGTTTTAAATCATTTTCTCAAACTTAACATCATCAACAGTGTCCATCACCATTTGTATTTTTCAAATACACTGATAAACACTATTTTTCGAGCCGGATAAACGTTATAGTAAATAAAACGGGTTTGTATTACTAAACACAGAAACGAAAAAGTTGTTGAAAAATAAATATAACAAATAAATGTTATCAAAGGCAAGATAAGTTACTTTTCTACCTAAGTGGATAAGATTTTAGTGGTTTTATTTAGTGTAAAATGTTTAATCGGTTCGAACACATGTAGTATTTATCTGTATATTTGAAAAATACAAATGGCGGCAGTTGAACACGTTAAGTTTGGGAAAATGAGTTAAAACTAAAAAACTATAAAAAATACTGCCAGGAACTCACTCAGTATATGTTACCGTGACTTAGGCAGACATGTACTCGGTGGTTTTTAACAGTATTTTGTATAGTTCTTTTTAGTTTTAACTCATTTTCCCAAACCTAATGTGTTTAACACAGTCTGCCGCCATTTGTAATTTTCAAATATAGCAGTAAACGCTGTGTTTTTTGAGCCGAATAAACATTTTAACTTAAAAAAAAAAAAATTATCCATTTTGGTAATAAATTAACATATCTTGCCTTTGATAATATTTGTTATACATATATTTTTTGACAACTTTTTCGAATTTATATGTACATTAGTACAAACCCAATAAAAACACTAAAAATTATCCAATTAGGTAGAAAAATAACTTATCTTGCCTTTGAAAATATTTACTTGTTATATATTTGTTTTTGTTGACAACTTTTTCAAGTCTTTATGCAAGTACAAACCCAAAGGTGTATTTTTCTGTCTAATTTTATTTTTAGTACCGCGCTTAAATTTAAATTTCACAATATCTTTTTTGGGAGAGGGTATTTTTTTTCACCTCCACAATTTTCGACTATACTGAATAAGAAAATCTCATTTAAAATTTGCAGAGGCAATTAGTTTTCGAGATATAAAGACGTGTACTATGCACTATAATTCACTGACGGCCATGAATAAACATTTCCAACCTCCCCATATTAAGAACGGCTTTCGGAATAAACAACACCCATGCCTAACCACATGTTTTAACGTTTTACCTGTCTTTCGTCTTTTAAAAACGGCTTTTGGAATAAATACCACCATTCTCCCCATGTTAAGAACGGCTTTCAGAATAAACACCCCCAACCTACCCATGTTAAAAAATGTGGAGGTGGACCAATGTGAAAATTTACCTTTTGCTTTTTTAATAGATTATTAGTTGAAAGCACAGAATAGTGACAAAACACCATCCCCCTCCCCTTGTTAAGAATAGCAAAAGAAATAATGGTTTTCTTGGTAGAAACCTTTCTGTAATTCACCTAACAATTTCTGGTGCTAATGAACTTATTGATCCGCGCTATTTTTTAAATAGTATTTCCAAGTTTAATTAAAGTTTTATGATATGTTTTTCATTCAATTGTAAGGTTAAAGTACAGAATAGATACAAAACACCCCCCTCCCCATGTTAAGAATGGCTTTTTAAATAATAACATTATTATTTCAGCACGGATCACTCTCTACATGAGTACCTAATATTTTTTTTCAGCCATTCTTACCATAGAGAGAGGATGGTGTTTTATAACTATTCTGTGCTTTTTTAACTAACAATTTATTATTAAAAAAAGATATTGTGAAATTATAAAAAAATAAAAAGATATTGTGAAAGTTGAATTTAACTTGAAAAAAAAAACAAAAAAAACAATGTGAACGGCGCGTTCAACATTGTAGCCGGACCTTATTTGGCAATAAGGTCACGTTAGTCGATTAATGGGTGCTAATGCACTTACTGATCCGCGCTATTTTTTTAAAAATCGTATTTCCAAGTTTAATTAAAGTTTTATGTTTTTTTGGTATTTTTTTTTAGATTAGATCCACCTCCACAATTTTCTTTTAAATGACGACTTCTCAATGTTTCCGACTATGCTGAATACAGAAATCGCACTGAAATTTTGCAGAAATAATTAGTTATCGAGATATAAATAATTGTTTTATGCATTGTATTCTTTGGCGGCCATCTTTGTTACGCGCGTAGATTTGTTTATGACGCGCGCAAGCGTGTAAAAAAGATGGCTACCAGAGATTACAATGCATTATACAAATTTTTAATATCTCGATAACTACTTATTCCTGCAAAATTTCAATGCAATTTCCATATTCAGCATATTCGAAAACCTTTAAAAGTCGTCATTTAAAAGAAAATTGTGGAGGTGGACCTAATCTAAAAATTGACCTTTTTTTATTCAATTGTAAGGTTAAAGTACAGAATAGGTATAAAGCACCCTCTTCTCCCCATGTTAAGAATGTCTTTTTAAATAATAACGTTATTATTTCAGCACGGATCAATAAGTGCATGAGTACCCAATTTCTTTAAAAACATTCATATTTTCTTATATAAAAACAACTTCTGTAAAAAAAAGAAAAGAAAAAACGTGCACTTTCAATTTTTGTTAAAAAAGTTTTCTTAAAAAAAAAACAAAAAAATACGGTAAGAACAAAACGTTAATCGGTATTCATACAGAGAGTGATCCGTGCTGAAATAATAACGTTATTATTTAAAAAGCCATTCTTAACAGGTGGTTTGTACCTAATCTGTACTTTAACCTTACAATTGAATAAAAAAAACATATCATAAAACTTTAATTAAACGTGGAAATACGATTTAAAAAATAGCGCGGATCACTCTCTGCATTAGCACCGAAAGTAGAGAATAGTTAGAAAAAAATCATCTCTCCCCATGTTAAGAATGGCTTTCTAAATAATGCTAATACTTCCGTACTGTTCCTTGTCTGCTTAAGTTTAATTTTTGTTTATTAAATTGTTAGGTGAAAGTCCAGAATATATACAAAACACCCTCTTCTCGCCATGTTAAGAATGGATTTTCAAATAATAACGTTATTATTTCAGCACGGATCAATAGGTGCACGAGTACTCAATTTCTTTAATAAAGAAAAAGCATTCATATTTTCTTATATAAAAACAACTTTTGTAAAAACAAAAAAAAGAAAAGAAAAAACGTGTACTTTCAATTTTTGTTAAAAAGGTTTTCTTAAAAAAAAACAAAAATACAGTAAAAAAAGCAAAGAACAAAACATTAATCGATATTCATGCAGAGAGTGATCCGTGCTGAAACAATAACGTTGTTATTTAAAAAGCCATTCTTAACATGGGGAGGGTGTTTTGTACCTATTCTGTACTTTAACCTTAAAATTGAATAAAAAAACATACTATAAAACTTTAATTAAACCTGGAAATACGATTTAAAAAATAGCGCGGATCACTCTCTGTATTAGCACCGGAAGTACAGAATAGTTTTAAAAAATCCTCCCTCCCCATGTTAAGAATGCCTTTCTAAATAATGTTAATGCTTCAGTACTCTTCCTTGTCTGCTTAAGTTTAACTTTTGTTTATTAAATTGTTAGGTGAAAGTCCAGAATAGTTACAAAACACCCCTATTCCCATGTTAAGAATGGCTTTCTAAATAATAACGTTATTATTTCAGCAGGGTAGCTTGTCTGCATAAGTACCATGTTTTGTTTTTAAATTGTTAGGTCTATTAAATCTATTAACTAACACAGATCAAGCAAACGGAAGCGAAACCCAACTAATGAATGGACCTACTTCACCTCAAACAAGGGGTATGATCATCCAACCACTGAGAACCCAAACCGATGTCTCACAAGTAGGATTTTTACACGCGCTAGAACGATGTCATCCAACATGCTAACCTAGAGAGCAATTAATAGAATTTTCAGAGCGTGAGATATAATTATTTCTGCAGCCAAGCAAAGTTGCAGCTCACAGGAGCTATGCAATCAGGAAAGCAGGAAGGAAATTTCAAAGTCTAGCTGTTCGAGAGAAGAAATTATTAGAATAGAAAGCTTTCTGGCATTTAGGGACCTCAACAGTGAAGGGGGGGGGAGATTTTGTCGCTAAGCGGGTTTGTCGAAGATATGTACGTCGAGAGAGCACAAGTGCAACGAGTTCATCAGAGCACATTCCATCGAAATACTTGTAAAACAGCGTAGAGATGCACATTGCGGCGATGGGACAGAGGTTGGGGCTTAGTTAACAAAGTGGGGCATATTAGATTGAAGACCCTTTTTTGGGGGGTGGGAGGTCCTATACAAGAGGAGGAGAGTAGTGGTAGATGCACCAGCCCAGATGTGGGAACAGTACTCCATGCATAGGCGAATGGTGGCTTTGTAGAGGTACAAGAACAAAATCTCGGAGGTATTCTTTTGAGACATTATCACATCCCTTCGGATGGGGGACAGATTTGTTACTTGTCGGCTAAGGTGTTTTACAGCACAAAGAGACGCCAACAGGACAGTAAAAGAGACTTTCGGGTGTAATTGACTTTTATCGGTCTTTACAATCTAAATATACTTTTCATCGTCTCGAACTTTTCTTTCTTATATACCCCCTCCCGGAAATGATACTTACTGTTAGGATATAAATAAGCACAGGGCTTTTGTGTTATTTCGAATCCATTACAACCTTCAAATGTAAGTAGGTAGCAGGAAGGAGATTGCAAATGTCCTCTCAGACAATAACATCGCCTCCCGAAGAGGGGGTGGGGGTATTTCTTAGCTGCAGTTTGTCGCGCGCGCGCTCATTCGTGAGGGAAGACTGACAACCAATTAATTTCTCGGGAGAAATTAATTTTGATCATTTTTTTTTAGAATGTTTATTGATTTTTAATTCTTGAGTCAAAATCACTGCATGCGCAGTTTCTGAATTTTTAATTAAAAAAATTAACAAAAATTCTTTTCTTTTTGCATTGCCATCCGAACTTATAGTTTATATTAAGACACAAAGAAATAACATTTTCTGATATTTCGAATTCATCACAACGTTCAGAGGCAAAGGGAGTTCATCCTTCCGGGTCTTACCATTTCCTTTCGGAAGAGATTCGTTTATTGTCTGTTGTGTCTGAGTCGTTGTCACTTGTGAAACAATGTCGATGGACCCGATAAGGACGTCTGAGGGCAAAGCCGATTTTTATCGGCTATAAATTGACTTTTAACTATTGCGTATATCCACTGAAGGTATCCTTGCAGTCGTTGCTTCCTCATCCATAAATTTAATATTTACAGAACACTACAAGTTTAATTTTTATAGCTAATTGTGTAACATTACTCATAAGGTTCAGGGGTGGGAGCATGAGCTTCTTGGGTTCTTTGAATTTACTGGACAAATCCAGTCCACGAGTCACACTAGTATATTATCTCTTGCTATCTCTCTCTCTCTTTCTCTCGATATATATATATATATATATATATATATATATATATATATATATATATATCGAGAGAGACGCTCCCGCAGTCGTTGACAGACTATGTATACACATGTAGGAGTGCCTGCGCGTGAAATTTTTGTAGCAGGGTGCGCAATCTCCAACCACACCTCTTCTGAATGGACATTGTTAAACCAGTGGCAAGTGAAGTGTTTGTACAGGACGACTGGAAACAAATGCCGAGATAAGCAGAGAGCACATACAGCGCCTAAAATTCCCAAACGGTCACCCATTTGGTACTAATAAGGCTAAACGTTGCTTAACTTCGGTTATGTTATGAGAACGGGTGTGTCAACGCGATTATGTCGTGTGTGTACATATAATATATATATATATGAAAAACATTGATTACGTCGTGTATATATATATATATATATATATATATATATATATATATATATATATATATATATATATAAATAAAATAAAATTCGATCCTGCATTTTGAATTTTGCTAATTCCTACTCTCTGATGAGAAGGAAAGTATTTCTTCGAAACTCTGCAGATTAAGGACTATCCACTTATCAAGTGTTTCTTTTTCAGATTAAATATGTTTTTAACTCTTTTTCAAAGTGTTTTTAACATGTTTTATTAACTGTTTGCTCGTATATATATATATATATATATATATGTATATGTATATATATATATATATATATATATATATATAACTACTTCATTTACTCATATAAAATTAATATACGAAAGTATAGATTTATGCGTAAACTTTAAGTATTTACTTCAAAAGTGCTCAATACGTACATCATATATGAAAAAACGAGAAACAACTACAGAATTCGCGCATAAGCCTGACAAATCTTATAGTGGATGAAACGCCGAATATTCAGTGTAGCTTAATCGCCATATATATTTTATATATATATATATATATATATATATATATATATATATATATATATATATATATATATATATATAACTACTTCATTTATTCACATAAAATTAATACACGAAAGTATAAATCTTTGTGTAAACTTTAAGTATTTACTTCAAGAGTGCTCAATACGTAGGTAGAGTTAGTTAGTAAGTTATAAAATATATATGGCGATTAAGCCACACTGAATATTCCGCGTTTCATCCACTCTAGGATTCTTCAGACTTATGCGCGAATTTTTTGGTTGTCTTTCGTTTTTATATACGCACCTTCTATTGAGATTTTAGTTAGCCAATCAGCTATCTAGTATTCACCGCGCCCTTCCTATCGTAAGTAGACTCAGTAATAACTCAAGCAATGAAAAGCCATTTAACAGGCCAACCAATATCTATGAAACAGCCCTAAAAATAGTGGATACAAAAATATCGATATCAAATATTAGCAACAAAACACCAATAACTATAATAAAATTAAAAATAGAAGAAAAAGAACTATAATTTGGTATACAGCCCCATACAATCAAATGTTAAAAACAAAACTTGGCAAGAAATTTCTAGATCTTATTGAAAAAAACTTTCCCGCAACCAATCCCTTACACAAAATTTTCAATAAAAATACCTTAAAGTTATCCTACAGCTGCTGCGAAAATTTAGAGATGATAATTAAAGCCCATAATAACAAAATATTAAATAAAAACAATGTAAACAACAACAAAATAAACAATAAAAAACTAGACCCCATGACAAAAATAAAACTAACATTAGCAGAAATAATAATAATAATAATAATAATAATAATAATAATAATAATAATAATAAACTAACTCTGGACAACAACAGCCATACTAGAAATAAAAATACTAATAACGAACAAGATAAATGCAACTGTAGACACTGCACACTTTGCCCACTTCAAAATAAATGTCTAATCAAAAGCGTAGTTTACCAGGCCACAATATTTGCAAAAGAAAACCCGAATAACAAGAAATATTACGTAGGTATGACTTCCTTAGATTTCAAAACTCGATATTATGACCACAAAAATACATTCAACAATAAAAAACACCGTATGAAACAACGCTAGCAAATAAATACTGGGAACTCAAGGAAAGCGGACATTCGCCGGTAGTCGAATGGAAAATGATAAGACAAGCTACCACGTGTAGAGACCTAGACGATCCATGTAGATTATGCCTTCACGAAAAATTTGCTATCCTGTACTTGTAAGAACCCCAACATCAATTAAACTGTATAAGAGAAATAGCGAACAACTGTGTTCACAAGATAAAATTTACTCTAGGATAGCGATACCAAATAGTTTTAAAACTAACAAAAACAATAGAAAATAAACAAATAAATAAATTAAATAAACATGAATATACATAAACGATCACACATACATGTATGTATGTATATATATATATATATATAAACTAACCAAAAAAAACAACAAAAAAAACAACCCCTAACCTAGATTTAAAACATGAAACGCGGAATATTCAGTGTAGCTTAATCGCCATATATATATATATATATATATATATATATATATATATATATATATATATATATATATATATATATATATATATATATTGAGACATTGATTGTGTCGTGTATATATATATCGCAAAAACAAATAAAATAACATCTACATAAATCGCGATAGTTCCAAACAGTCGTGCGAGATGGTCCAATGGTAAGAGTTTAGGCTTCTTACCATGAGGTCCCGATTTCTAATCTCGCTAGATTCGGTCACTCTGATGAGTTGTAGACGACGAAACACGTGTCAGTGAATAATTATATTTTAAAAACAATATATATGCCGCTCCCCATTTGGGGGTACCAAATTGGTCAAAGGGAAAAATTATTCCCGACTTGCATTTAGGTAAAAATGCACTTTCGTATAAATAATTGAATTCACTCAAAACGTATCGCAAAAAACAAATAAAATAACACACACATTTATATATATGTATGTGTTTTTCTTCTTTAGCACCAACCCTTTGCGTGGGTGCATAAAAAAATCCATTTTCCTCTTTTTATTGCTTTTCCTTTTTTGTGTTTGGTCTTTTGAATTTGCTTTTGTATATTTTGTTTATGTCTTTGTTTTACTTTTATATTGTTTTATATTTTACTTTTATTTATTCATCTCTTATTTCATGTTATTTCATATGAATACTAGCAGGCCGCCCGGCGTTGCTTGGCCGTAAAATACGCATAAATATTATATTTTAATTAATGCATATTTCTTATTTATTGTAATAAACATACAGTAGATATTAAACGTAACGTTAAATAACTTAAAAAAAAAAAATGAAGTAAAAAAAAAAATGGAAAAACTGAGATACATGCTGGCAAGTATTACGTTTTTTCTGAACAGTTCACTTCTTGTAAGCAAAAAAAAAAAAAAATAAATAAAAAAATACTCGGGCTAAGATCGAAACCAAAACCTAAAGCTAGTAAGTTAAGTACAATAACCATTAGGCCAGCTTGACAAGATCATTGAAAAGTGTTTTCAAATCTACTTATTCTTAACATAGGGAATTTGTCATGTGAACCATTCACGCATGCGCATTCGTGAAACCGTTGACAGATAAAAATCCAATGACTCCCACGTACAATGTCCACACACACACACACACACACACACACACACACACACACACACACATATATATATATATATATATATATATATATATATATAAAATAAAATAAAAATTTCAATTTTATTATATATTTATTCATAGTTTATTTATATTTATGTCTCCGCAGTAGAGTGAAAAGCATATCTTATTTTTCTTTTATTAATATTATTGGAATTTTTTCCTTTTTTACTTGTACACATTTTTGTGAATTATTCCATGGATTTCTCCTTTGGATTATTATGGACCATCTTCTTCCTTGGATTTTACTTGTGCAAATGGAAATTCAATTAACTTTCTTGAAGTTATATATTTGGATTTTACCGTCACTGGATTATTTATCTTCCACCAGACTATCCATTCATGTGTATTCACCTTTTTCTTCACCATATTTCCTCTGCTTCACTTTTTTGTTATCAAGTAAGATCTTTGACTTACTTGTTGTTTCATCAAATACTTTTGCAAGCAAAATCCGATCCCGCATTTTGCTAATTCCTACCCTCTGACGAGAAGGAAAGTATTTCTTCGAAACTCCGCGGATTAAGGACTATCCACTTATCTAGTGTTTCCTTTTCAGATTAAATACGTTTTTAATTCATTTCAAAGTGTTTTTTTTTTAACATGTTTTATTAACTGTTTGCTCGTATATATATATATATATATATATATATATATATATATATATATATATATAATTAGCCTAAAGAAGCTTTGAGTAAAAATATCTAAAAATAAAAATACAGAATGCAGTTTAAATTCCAGGAAATTCTTTTTTATATACTTGATGTCCCTATTTACTTGCCTCCACACTATGACAAAATTAGACTCAAATGTTGAAAAAAATCAAGCTACCCAAAGGAGAGCACTTTGGATTGGGGCAAACATTGAAATTATTTCAATGTAAAAGGATTTCTCCCTCACTGACCGAGTAGAGAAAACCCAAGTTTCAGTGTAAGCCCTGATGCCGTCAGATACCCCTATACATTTTAACTAGAAATTACATAACTGGACGTGCATTGGATAATAGTTAGGAATTATTGCAACTGCGTCCAAATTGAATGAACACAAAGCAAAACGCGTCTCTGCGTGCATCTGCGTGTGATTTGCAATAGGACTAGGGAACAGTAAAAGAATATGATTGGGGGGGGGGTGATGGAGGAGACTTTCAAATCGAGTTACTTCAAACTATTATATGTACACGTACGTTGCATTCGTATTCACCCTCCCCCTCTCTGTCCATTTCGCGAACAAGATCGCACTGATTTCTAGACATTAGTCATTCCGCCATTTCTAAGAGAGGGGCGTGGGTGGTGTGTCCCCGTCCGCCGGGCGCCAGATTATTGCTCTTCTCATGTTCTCTCGCTCCTTTGTATCCCAAAGTTAGAATTGATTTTATTTATGTTCACGGGACCAGCAATTGCTGATTCCTGACAACTATCCAAGATACTTGCATCCGATTATCCGCGATGCTTTTTTTGAGGCGCGAATCCGTTTTTGTTTCTAATCCTATTCACCCCCAAACAAGGCATATTTACATTTGGACGTAAAGGGCTAATATCTGGGAGCATAAGTAATAAAAAGGCTACTGTTTGAAGCACTGTTTATATGGAATGAAAATTCAAATGTGAACGGTTTTAAAGACACAAAACAAGAGCAGATTTTTTTTTAAATAAATAAACATGTTTATTCATTAAAACTAAATTCGATTAATAACAGAATTTTCATCAGGAAAAACAAGTTTTTATATACAGTAGAATCTTGGGATACGCATTAAACAAAATACAGTACAGTATATAATACACATGTATATAATCAAGTAATATTAATAACACCGGAAGGCAGGGCAAATACCGTAATCAGAGGTCGGAACAACATCGTACTCCACATAGTACCTATTTACTATGCCTCCCCACGGGACAGAGTTAGACACCAGGGTCGTTTTTTAACGTGGAGAAAAGGTACAAAAATAAAAATTGTCTCAATCGTGAAGGATTTCTCCTCCACCGAAAGAGAACAAGAAATGGAAGTGCAGCATCTGAAGAACAGATACTACACTTTGATCTTGACCAAAATAGTAACCTAAAAAAAAAAAAACGTATCCTAGGGTCACCATATCCTGGGGTTCTACTGTATCTTTTTTATTCTTTTTACGTTTAATTATGTGGGACCATGTTTACAGGGGACCATGTAAGGGTATGAGCGAAATGTCTGTTCACATTACATTTAAACTTCATGTTATTACAAGCAGGAAGCAGGGGGAATCCAAAATCTAGCAGTTCGAGGAAGAAGTTACTAGAATATAAAAACTTTCCGTCATCTATAATGAAGGAGTGGAATTTTGCAGCTAGACCATAACCATAGGAAGTTCGGTCCGTTGAGTTATGCACTCAAGCGTTGAACCGTCCTGATTTGCATTTTGGGGGTTCTGTTGTCATAACTTGGATCGGTAGAGAGCATAAGTTGTACAGCGGCGCATCTCCGATCTCGATCGTTGAACATTCTGTCACTTTCAAACATGATAGAAGGCTCATATCGCTCTTGGGATTTGTACACAACCGGCCAACTAATAGATGGTTTCCAAAAAAAAAAAAAAAACAAAAACAAAAAAAACGGTTTTCATCAAACGGAAATGGAATCATGTCGTCTTTTCTATGGCGACAATTGTATCGTTCCAACCTGTACAAAATGAACACTAGCGAATTTGTTTGTCTTTATTATAAATATTGTTATTCTTCTTTACATAATATTACAATCGGGTAATTTCATGTCTGTACATATAGCTGAGCAGCTTAAGTCAAAATTGATGAAGAATCGTGCATTTTGGTAAGCAAGCATGAAACTTGGCACGATTGCTCACAATGGTCTACTCTTCCGAAAAAACTTTTGGGCCACTCAAAAAATCCAAGATGGCCGCCATTTTTCAAGATGGCCGCCACGGATGGTAAAATTTATCATTTTGTGAACTAAATGCTTCATTTTTTACCGATTTCCACATATTATATATCAATTTATATGTTTCTGATGTCAACAAAGCCATTTCTCAGCTAATATATTGGGATTCTTCACTCCTTATTTTTCTATTGTAAAGATGGCATCGCTCACCACCGAAAATAATATTTTAAAAACCATTAATTTTTTAATTAAAATTCGTAAGTTTAACAAGTGAAACATGCATGGTCCCCCGTGAATGCACAGTGAACGAGGCATAAAAAAATGCCTATGTTCAGAATTTGACCCCCCCCCCTCGCACAGTTAGCCCCAGAGGTCCCAAGGGGAGTTAAATGCTGGTGAAAATGAACAAGCGGTGCAGTTTTAAACCTTAACATATATAAATTTGAGTTCTGCACCGTGAAAAAAAAAAAAAAAAAAAAAAAGAAATGCCTTCACCTTTATTTAGCCCCAAAAGTCCCAAAGACCTTCACATATTTAAATTTGAGTTCAGCACCATGCAAAACTGCTTAATAAACATACACAGGAAATTTTCGACAAATATGGTAAAATAGTCCCAAAAATGGAGTGTTTTTATTAGTCTTAAAAGAGCCCCTGGGGCACACCCAAGAGTTATCGCAAAGTATAGACAAACAAAATTATATAGAAATCAGTTAGTTACAACTTTTCAGAAAGTTTTATAAAAATCCAAGACACCATTTTTTTTTTAATAAGCACAAAAGTGTCAATTTTAGCTATTTTAACTTGAAAGGCACCCCCAGGGGGGCAACTGGAGTCTTCCCGGAAAATCCATTCTATTACTTTTTTACTCATATCATGTTTAATGTTTGTGCAAAATTTCAAAAAAAAAAAAAAAAAATTCTAAGGCGTAGTGCGGATAGACGAACGGACAAGGGTGAATTTACAGGCCCACCCTCCTTTTGTCGGGGGACCAAAAAGCCAGTACAACGTAGATTAAAAAAAAAAAAAAAATTCGGCGAAAACACACAAAATGATTCTATTCTTAATCAAGGCGTCATATCGCCGAGAATTTGATATTAAACAATTAAACGTTTTTGTTTTTTTTTAATGCTTATTTTACTGCCTTTTAAACTTATGAATTTCAATTTCAATTTAAACAACTGTCGAGGAGAAAGATATCACTAATTTATTTATTTTTAATTTTTCGTTTGCTGTTTGAAACATGAAACTATAACTAAAATGCACTTTCTTGGATTTATGGCTACGATCAAAATGTAGTATTTGTTCTGTCCAAAGATGGTACAATAATATCGTAGGGTCTTCGTTCGAGCCGGACGTTCGTCGAATAGAAATATTTAAAGCGCGCCAATAATATATAACGACTGCAGGATACAACAGTAGAATTCCCCCAGGTTCCGCTAGTCTATAGAATGAAACGCTAAGATATCACATATTCGGACGTACGGTATCACCTTATACACGCATTAAAAACAGGAGATCATCTGATCAGCAAAGATGTTGATGTTGATTAATTTGTTGTTGTAAAGATTTAAAAATAAATTGTTCCAAAATCGAATATAGTCGACTAAAACAGTAAATATCTTCTTAGATATAAAAGACACTGTGGCTGTGTGCCTGCAAAAGTCCGTTCCTTATGAGTTCCAAAACAGCTGGTCCGATTTATTAAAACAAAAAACAACAACACTCTCTGCTAGTTTCAAATAAATACATAAAAAAGTGACATTCGTTTTATTTGTTTGAAGCATACTAATTTGCATGTGTTTCATATTAGGAACCGTACGTCGGTAGCAATTAAGTTAGCTAGTGTTGACTTTGGCAAGAGTCACACTGAGTGCAAAATAACCCAATTCTGTATAGTGGGATCGTTCCCAGTGTTAAGTCAAGGATAGCTGACATGTAAGGCCAAATCTGAACGCCATAGACAATATTGAGTGAGATGACGAAAGGCGTTACTTTTTACAAGCTGAGGGAAAAAGGTTTTAAAATCCGAATCAAATAAAATACGCATCAAGTGCGCTTGAAAGCCAAATCACAACGTAATATTAGGAAAATAAACAAATATTTTACTTGTTTGAAATTTATCACAAATATATTTCAGAGGTATACTCCATCTTCAGTGTGTTCTTTTGTTTCTTTTTTTTTCTTTTTTTTCTTCCTTGCCGTGTTGTAACGTTCTTCTTGCTCCAACTTTACAACATGGCAAGGAAGAAGAAAATGAAAAAAAGAAACAAAACGACACACTGAAGATGGAGTATACCTCCGAAATATATTTGTGATAAATTTCAAACAAGTAAAATATTTGTTTATTTTCCTAATATTACGTTGTGATTTGGCTTTCAAGCGCACTTGATGCGTATTTTATTTTATTCAAATTAAAACAATGTTTCTATATGAACTCTCATCCTTGACGTTTTAAAATCCGTTTCTCCGTAGAAGCTGTGCTAATAGAACACTGCCAATAATGTGGAAATCTTTGATCAGGATGCGAAATGTTACTTCAATGTCTCTGTCTGTGCATCCCTCATTTCTGTTAAGAAATTAACTAAATAATTAGCCAAGAGCGCGTTAGCTTTCTCCTGAGTCAATTTTCTCTAAATAAAACCCTGCAAAAAAACTCTCAGCAAACGTCTCCTTGTGTCCTCTTTCTCCATTAAAAGGGGCGGAAAACGCATAAAACATTAGGAAATATATATTACATGTCTGTTGCTAAAAACATTACATCTGCTATGTTTTATGGAAAGAAAATGCATAATTATTTATTGTTTTAAAAGGAATTAAATTAATATAATTTATAACTGCATCAATAAGTAAACGTATTAGTTTTAATCATTTAAAGAATATTTTCCTGTCAATGATAATTACCTTTACGGGAGAAGAAAATCATTTTATATATTAAAACAAAAATTATCAGACTGTATATAATATTTTAATTGCAGAAATTCTCCTCTGGACCAAATTACGGTAGGTTTGCAACCTACCGTAATTTGGTCCAGAGGAGAATTTCTGCAATTAAAATATTATATATATATATATATATGCCACATACAAATTTATTCTGTCTAAACTTTTAGCCACCATCTTATGTAACTTTTGAACGCCGTTACAGACACCTTTATTCGTTATAATAAAATCCTACAAGCGATATTATCACGATTGCCAAGTAGGTCGTATTTTTCCCTTCTAAAGCGAAGTAGGTCGTATTTTCTCCTCTACCTAAAAAGTCCACTCACTCTCTCTCAATCAAGACCGGGTAATGTATAATGATTATAACTATATTGATCTGACACCCTTATTAACTGGGTTAAACACTCATACACATACAACTACCATTACTCCTCACTATTCGAAAATAATTTTTCCTCACTAACATTCCGCCCACTCTCATTGACTGCGACCATGACATTCTATTATTCCGGATTATACACAATCATAAAAAAACGAACACGTCAGCCCTTAATCAAAATGGCCGCATTGCTTTATATCATTTATACTTTCCTATCGTCGCTTTTCCTCTACTTTACTGTTTACATAAATTAACCATAAATTCCTTTAAACTGAAGGCTTCTATAAGTTTTAGATTCTGCTGAATAAAACAATCTATTTTAACTTTGGCGGAGACGAGTAGCTATCGATATTTAATGACATGCATTATGCACTGTAATTCACTGTTCTACACATGCGCGATAAAAAAATGTACTTCTCTTCACACGACACTGCCACCCACCTCCACTTTTTTTTTTATAGTCTTTGCGAGTGGGTATGCTGACAACATGTACCAAGGTTGAACTTGGGGCAAATACTTGAACAGTCCCCTCTCCACTCATAAATGGGGTGTCTATTCCAAAAGCCGTTCTTACCATGGCGAGGTTGGTCGTTTCTATTCCATACGACGTTCTTAACATGAGGAGATTAAGGGTGTCTGTTCCGAAAGCCGTTCTTAACATTAAGACGTTGGGGATTGGCCACCACCAACAACCGTAGTTTCATTTTTTACTAGGAGCGAGAGGGGTGGCATGCTTCTACCAGGCAACGCCGGTTAACGGTTCCTGCTAGTTAACAATAAATTATACACACTGATGTGGAATTTCTATGCGTGATCTTATTATTCTTAGGCGCAGTAATAAGTATTTATGGCGTTCGTTTTATTTTTTATTTTTTCTAGCTCTGTCCTGATGCAGTCATACTTTGTGCTGCGCAGGACGTAATTTTCGGTTTCGGAAGATCCCATGAGTAATGGAAAAGAGGCGTTTCTATAAAATAAGGAACGAATCCGTTATCATTCTCGGACCCAGATTTTTTGTGGGTGGAATAGGAAAACGTTATTTGCACGAGATAATTTATAGACCTCGTTCGTTACTCTCTGCTTCCCTCTCCCCACCTCTCTTGGTCTCTCTCTCTCTCGTCATATTTTCAGAACTTTGGTTCAGAGAGAGAAAGAGAGGGAGGCATCTGTCTTTTTACTCTGTTGCTCGTCTTTCTGTTTTATTTTCTTTTGTTTATTCATTTTTCTTTTTCCTTTTGATTTAGTACAATACAAAAAGAATCTCGCTACTACTACTACTACTACTACTACTACTACTAAAACCGGTGTTTGATAACTGGACGACACGCTGTCAGGCACTAATAATTGAAATTTATTAGCATAGCTATCCAACAATGACGAAATTTTCCAGAAGTTTAATATGTTAAAATATACCTTCTTATATATATATATATATACATTAACAGGGCAACCATTACAAACATAATGGTAGATGTTTAACTAGTGCGTGTAACATTTGTGTCCCCAAAGTACTACTAAAACGCATGACCCCCCCTCCTTCTATTTTTTTATGCAATATCAATTTGGGGTTACTACTTGTTCTATGCAGAATACTTAGCATTCTGGATTATCGCTCAGTGGCAACGGCCTTTACCACGGGTGACACTGTGTTTAAACACACATAAAATTCAGGAGGCCTCAAGAGCACTACTAAAACAATTCTCCCCTACCCCATAGAAGATAAAACTAATATTTGCATTTCAATCTGAAAAATGTTTATTACTCCTCCCCTCCCCATGTAGACATTTTATAGAAAAACTATTCACAAAAGTGTCAGCGCACCTGTTTAGCATGTCGTGTTCCGTTAGAAGTTTCGTACAGATTCCCGAGTTCGACGAGAAGTAACTGAAGAATGTCGGAGAGTACATCAGCCGAAACGTTAGAAGAATACACTTTAAGATCAGGACATTAGTCCAGGTAATCCAAATTATACAAATTAGCAATCCTTTTTTGAAACATGAAAATTATGATTCAGAAAACCGTCCCTTTGAACACCCATCTCTTAATGTAACGTTGCAGTAACAAAGAAAAGCAATTAAAATCCGTGTTGACATTTTTTTAATGCGAATTTATTCGTGATTCTTCCAAAACGACGCATTTCATTCTATTCCAAAGTTTTTTTTTTTTTAGTTTTTTTTTTTTTAAGTCTTTGTCTTTTCGCCACTTCACGCATCCACGGTCAGCGCTTTTTCGCTTTCGACTCACACGTCCATCTTGCCCAGTGGGCAATTCTGCTTCTCTCTCGACCACGTGCTGTCTATTTTTCTTTTTCTTGTGACGCAAGCCCGTGCACAACTGCTAACTTGCATTCATGCTTTAACAGCTGCTGCTGATTCTCTCACACGCACCCGTACGTACTATGTTACACTAAGAAACGGAAGTACAGAAAATCTCCAAAGTTAAAAAAAAATTAGAATTAGCATAAGACAGATTCTTTTATTTGTCTCTCAAGCGGCCACCAATTTTTAAAAAAATTTTTGTTACTGAGGCAGGATAACTGATAGTGACGAACGCAGGCCGCATAATCATTCAATTTAATAGTTGCAAGCCAGAACTGAAGCTCTAGGAAAAATAACAAAACAAAAAACTAAGTTTAGCATTCCATGTTAATCATGGGCGGAGTGTGCGCGCAATGAACAAAAACAAAAGCAACCAACATGTTTATTTACTAAAAAGTGATTAAAAAAAACGACAACAGCAAAAAGATAGTTACATCAGACATAATGGGCATATATCAGAATCTTACAAATTAAGCAACAGCAACAAAAAAAAGGTTAGTGAGATTTGTGAAACTTTTTTTTAGTAGTCATAATAAAAGGTGAAGAAAACGGAATCTGAAAATCAAAAACACATTGAATTAGAAAATTCAAAATCCTGCTGAAACAAAAGCGGAGGATTTAGGAGTCACTGGTGAAGCTACGGCTCTCCATAGGTAGGGGAGAGCTAGAAGAAATATCCCATCTCTCTCCAGCGCGGCCGTGGCCGAAATTGAACTCACTACAGAGTTTGTTGTGTAATTCAAATCTTGTCTGTAGCTGGATACTTGATGCTCCGCCAGGGCTATCAAAAATATTTTTTTATCGTGACGCCATCACTAGATGGGGTACTTACCACGGCTTAAGAGAGCCCCATCTACCCTCGTGAGAAGGATCGACCGCGCCAGTTTCTTAAGGAGATCTCCACAAACCTGAAATTCTCCAAGTATTCTAAACATAATATTCAAATTGAAATTTATCACAAAATTTAGTGTTCCATACGTTTTATAAAGCAAATTCAAGTGTCGTTGGCGGGCCGAATGAACTGACGTCGAAAGCCGAATCCGGTCCGCAGCCGTAGTTTCGTAACCCCTGCCAAAGAACAACATAACTTTTCGTTTTGTAACTGTGTTTCAATAACTACGTGCTATTGTTCACATCGAGTGTTTTAGGGGGGGGGGCTGATCAATGATCAATTATTAATATGATTAAGTTGCGTGCACACCAAGCTTCTGTGCATCTGTTAATCTACGCTATGTTCAAATACATAAGATGGGTGAATAATAGTTAACAAAGCAATCAGTTGGAACGTATAAGGTCATTACAAAATAGGAGCACAGTATTTCCTTTCGGTTTCTTACCAACCTTCAAAACGACGAAATCACCGAGCATCATGCGGAACACTATGTAGCCACGTTGTCAAGAAGAACAGCTTTTCTCTATTCACATTCAGCGAACACGCGCGCTGTCATATAAATACGGATGCAACGACGTTCTCTTGGACCAATCGAGGACTTTATTGTTCATTCATATAATTGTAACAGAACGTGTATCGGCGTACGCGAGAAAATATTCCCGCCACAGCAACAGCTGTTAGAGCATGTATGCAAATTAGTGTGTGCGAGCCTGCGTCACAAGAAAAGAAAAAGAAAAAAAAGGACAGTACGTGGTCGAAAAAGAATTCTTTAACCGGGCAAGATGGACGTGTAAGGTCAAGGGCGAGAAAGCGCTGACTGATGGCCGACACGAGGCGCCTTTTCGAAAGTGTGTGTGTGTGTGTGTGTGTGTGCGAAAGGACTTTTGCAAGATAAGGAAGTGCGTTGTTTTGGAAGTGCGTTGTTTTGGGAGAACCACGAATAAACGAATTTCGTTTGCACTTAAAAACAGAAAAAAAAAAAAAAATAAATAAATCGGATATTTATTTCTTTCCTGTTTTATTTATTTGTTCCTTTGCGACGAAGTATCAAACAACATGCAGGACCGAGACGTTTGAACTGTAACGCCACAGTTAAACAGTAACGACCACGTTACTGTTTTATAGTTATTACATAATTATATAATTTACATATACATACATTATCTATCTATCTATATATCTATAAAAGTGGCAGTGTCTGTCGGTGTGTGTATCTGTGTGTCTGTGTGTGTACATTTCCCTACGCAATAACTCTGTCAATTTATAATCTACAGACTCGAAATTTGATATACAGGGTACTGAGATTTGGGAAAATCGATGTGATCGGATTTCGGCCAGAAATTAGGCTGTTAAGGGGTCAAAGTTTAACCATTTGACTTTTGAGAACTCTACCAAACTCCTCCGACAATTTTGGATCTAAACACTTTAAATTTTAGATATAGATTCCTTGGACATGGATCTAACTTCATAACTTGATTTGAGCCCAAAACACTAAATTTTAAGGGGTCATAATAGAGGTCAAAGTTTAAAAAAATTGACCGCTTTTTTTTTTTTTTTGCTCAACATACACCTCCGGGCACACATGCTAGTATATATACATGTTTATTATTATTAACTACTTAAGCGTTACAAAATTTTTCTGCCGGTGTCTTACCAACCTTCAAACCACCGTGTGTCATGTAAAAAAAGGATGTAGCGTCAGGAAGAACAGGTTTTTCTTTTTTCACATTCCACGCAGACGTGGACGCTATTACATAACCACGGACGCAATAACGTTCTATTACACCACTTGAAAACTTTATCATATATTCATATAATTAGTTACCTAATTATCTATAATATATACATTTAGTGAATTACTGTAATTAATTGATATAGACTGTTGCTTTGGTTGATATGCATTTCTCTTTAAGCAGTTATCGTTCCATTTACTTTCTCGTAAATGTACTGAGCACTGAAGAATACAAACAAAATAATTCATTAAAACTGTGGCATTACTATATTAGACACTAGCAGCCCGCCCGGTGTTGCCCGGTCGTAAAATACAAATAAATATTATATTTTAATTCATACAGAAACCGAGACATATATATGTGAGTATTATGTTTTTATTTTTTCTAAACAGTTCACTTCTTGTAAATAAATAAATAAATAAATAAATAAGTAAATACTTTGCCTGAGATTGAAACCAAAACCTAAAGACAGTAAGTCAAGTACGAAAACCATTAAGCCTGCTTTACACGATTTTAGAAAGTGTTTTCAAACTTACTTATTATTGACATAATGAATCTGTCATGTGAACGATTCACGCATGCGCATTCGTGGAACAGTTACCAAACAGATAAAAATCCGACGACCGCCACGTATCAATTTCTCAAGTTTGACCCCTTAGCAGCTCGTTTTTTTTCCGGATGGAAACGGATTAAAAAGTTTTCCACATGTCTAAATACACTATATACCAAATTTCAAGTCTGTAGATCAAAAATTCTTTGAGTATATAGTTTGAGAAGTGTCAACATATTCTCTTTTTTTATATAGATTAACCAGTAAATAACGATACAATGGCGGTCATATGATGGAGAGGAAGTTGAGAAGGAGCATCTATATATTAATACGATAGCGTACGTGTTATTTTGTGTGTCACGCTTACATTTGTTTTCTTCCGAGTGACTGTCGTTTAATTGTTATGACCTTCCATTTCTTGTAATAAATAATTTCACCAAGAATTCTTCGTGAGTTTTAGTTTCGATTATAGTTTACTAGCCTGGGTGCCTGGCGTTGCCCGGGTGTTTGGGGTTGTGTGTTGAGCAAAAAATAAAAAATAAATAAATAATAAAAAATAAAAACAAATGGAAGTAGGCAGACAGAAGAAGGAAAAGAACGTGAAAAAAAAAAAAGAAAAAAGGATAGTGAATTAAAGAGTTGGAAATTAACTTTTGCCCGAGTGGAGGATATTGGCACAAGGATGAAATAATAAATACAGAAAGATGAGATCGAACTCGGAAACATAGGGTAAATATTTTTCCTCGCTAACCATTAGGCCAATACGGATAGCAAATTCAGTGAGTTAGTAATTAAGTTAAGAATCATACGAGTCGCCACGCACGTGCAGAAATGAACATTGCTTTTAAACCTGGCCGGGGGCCAGATAAGCTTCCCGCTTTCTGTCGTTTTAATTTGTTTCTCCATGAAAGCAAATTTGACACAAGGTCGTTTTTAATGGTGGGGAAAACCAGCTCCCCACCCCAAAGGAGGCACTCTGGCAGTATCCAAATAAATAGTAATTGTCCCAGTATGAAGGGTTTCCCCTACATTGACCAAGGACCAATTACAGATACTACCCGACCCGAAGGGCAGGCGGTTGCGTTCGAATAGTTACGCTTTATTTATACAAACACTGGAGACGACGACACGTTGGGAATTTTGTTTAACTCGATCAAAAAAAAAAAAAAAAAAAAAAAAAGATAGAAACGATGTCCGTTTGCGAATGTGAGATGTTACGATCTGGGAAATATGCGAAAACTTCTAGCGGAATCTAACCTGACGCGAGAAGCCTTATGCAAAACGCCTTTCATTGACATACACAAACTCTCGTGGCCATTTTGCCTTTTATATATTAGATCACACTCAAGTTATATATTTCTTTTTTTCTTCGTAAGTTTTGGTTTCAATTTCGATTCAATCTGATGCACCCAAGTCATATGGGTATATATAAGAATCGATAGAATATTAACTCTATAATAATAAACGAAATCTGCTCAAATCAAAATATATTTAAGCGCATTTTACGACCAAGCTACGCCAGGCGTCCTTGCTCGTTTAGAAAAATACTGTTGCAGTTTTAACAAAAGAGCTACAATAATATCAGAGCGTCTCCATTTACGCTGAACATCCACAGAACGCCAACATCAAAATATTACATACGAAAGAGTCCGCTGTGGAATTTCCACAGGTCTCTCTACTTAGTCATTCATTCATTTCGAATGAATCAGATGATTATTATTGGCATTCGTGGGTTTGTATTACTGTACACATAGATTCGAAAAAGTTGTCAAAAAACAAATATATAACAAATAAATGTTATCAAAAGCAAGATAAGTTATTTTTCTACCAAATTGGATATATTTTCGTGTTTTTATTCAATGTAACATGTTTATTCAGCTCGAAAAACATACATTGTTTACCGATGTATTGGAAAATTCAAAATGGCTCCCGACTCTCTCTTTAACACGGTAAGTTTGAGAAAAGGTGTTATAAATAATAAACTAGACAAAATACTACTAAAACAACACCGAATATATGTCAACCTATGTCACGGTAATATATATTGAGCGAGTTTCTAACAGTATTTTGTCTAGTTTTATATTTATAGCACCTTTTCCCAAACTTACCATGTTAAAGAGAGAGAGAGAGTCGGGGGCCATTTTGAATTTTCCAATACATCGGTAAACACAGTATGTTTTTCGAGCTGAATAAACATGTTGCATTAAATAAAAACAATGAAAACATATCCAGTTAGGTTGAAAAGTAACTTATCTTGCCTTTGATAACATTTATTTGTTATATATTTGTTTTTTTGACAACATTTTTGAATCTATGTGTACAGTAATACAAACCCGCATTCATTTTTCCGATACCTTTTTAGTTAGAATTATTTTTGGGAAGGTTGCTAACATCCCTACATGGAAGTGCTTCTGTGGAACGAAGTTGATTCGAACTGGGCATACCCAGGTTGTCAGTTTGTGTTAGCCATTTAACTAGCGTCACATACGGGTCCGGTCGAGTGCGATCGGAGGTTAGCGTGACTTTAGCATAACTCCGATTTTAATTTACAGATCAAAGAGAAAAATATTTTTACTAGCCCATGGCGTACGTACGTACGTGTGTGTGTGTGTGTGTGTGTGTGTGTATATATATATATATATATAATTATATATATATATTATATCTAATTATATATATATATATATTATATCTAATTATATATATATATATTATATCTAATTATATATATATATATATTATATCTAATTATATATATATATATATATTATATCTAATTATATATATATATATATATATTATATCTAATTATATATATATATATATTATATCTAATTATATATATATATATTATATCTAATTATATATATATATATTATATCTAATTATATATATATATATATTATATCTAATTATATATATATATATTATATCTAATTATATATATATATATTATATCTAATTATATATATATATATTATATCTAATTATATATATATATATTATATCTAATTATATATATATTATATCTAATTATATATATATATCTAATTATATATATATATATTATATCTAATTATATATATATATATATATTATATCTAATTATATATATATTATATATATATATTATATCTAATTATATATATATTATATATATATATCTAATTATATATATATTATATATATATATTATATCTAATTATATATATATTATATATATATTATATCTAATTATATATATATTATATATATATTATATCTAATTATATATATATTATATATATATTATATCTAATTATATATATATTATATATATATATATATTATATCTAATTATATATATATTATATAGATATATATTATATCTAATTATATATATATTATATAGATATATATTATATCTAATTATATATATATTATATAGATATATATTATATAGATATATATTATATCTAATTATATATATATTATATAGATATATATTATATCTAATATATATATATATATTATATAGATATATATTATATCTAATATATATATATATATATATATATATATATATATATATATATATATATATATATATTCTCCAGAATATGAGAGAATATATAATTATTTCCACAGCCAGACAACGTTATGGCTCTTGTGGGCTGCGACGCAGTCTGACTGTGAAAATAATTGTATATATATATATATATATATATATATATATAATTGAAATGAAGAAAAATAAACATTTAAATTATGTATTAATGCATCAAATATTCAAAAACAAAGAATATAACTAAATATATTTTATTATTCAATGTAGTTTTAAAAAATAGTTTGTTTGTTTTTCTTCAGGGGGAAATGACTCGCAAAATAAGAACATTGAATTGCTAGTTTGCATAAAAAGGTAAACATTGAAATTTAAAATCTTTGAAAAAATTATTTAAAATAATAGAAGGGCATTATTACAAAATGAGTTACGTGAATCCAAATCTAATCAATAATCAATAGAAAAAATCCGATCGATAAATTGGCTGCTGAATAAATAATTCAAAAAATCGTAAATAATGACGTTTATTAATCCACTTACATCAGAATCTATAAATATAGGATATTTTTTTTTGTTCTAGTGCATTTATTGATCCGTTCTGAAATAATAACGCTATTATGTAGAAAGACATTCTAACATTAGGAGGGTGTTTTGTACCTATTCTGTATTTCTTACAATTAAATAAAAAAAAACCGGATATCATGAAACTTTAATTAAATTTGAAAATATTATTTAAAAAATAGCGCGGATCAATAAGTGCACTAGCACCTATTTAAAAAGATTTTTTTAGAGACACTGCGAACTTTAAATTTAAATATATCACGGAAAACTATTTTATTATACAAACTAGCAAGGTAACCATACGTTGCCCAGGACTGAATGATGATCTACGAAGATTTTACACTCCTGTGTTATTTTTGTCATCGAAATCGATGAAATAGCCCATTTTTCAATCAAATTGATTGATTGCCTGCTCTAGTTGGGGGCCCATCGCGATGCACCTCGAGGAAATTTCACATACCTTCCTGCAGTGACTTAGTTCACAATACATTGTAGTCTACATTGCACTGTAGAGAAGCTACTCTTGATTTTATTAAATTATTTATATATATATTGGCTTGAATTAAAGTTTAAAATGCAAAAGTCAAATATCATGTTTCAATTGTGCTGTAAACAGAAACATTAATTTCGAACGCCTTTGTCATATCAAAGAACCTACTGCCGATTTTATATGTTGGGTCTTTTGGCTTGTGTGGTAACAACACTTTTCAAATGCATTTGTGATGTTAGGCTGTGTAAGGTGTTAACTTTGGCAAAAATCACCTGTTGCTGCTTTCATCGGATTATTTCGATTATCAATACTTATCGAAGACTTTTTGATGCAAAAACTAAGAACACTGCCAGCCATATAAAGTACCTTCGCGCGAAATTTCATAAAAATCGATCCAGCCGTTGTCGAGTCCATAGGGAACGAACTCAGACACACAGGCACACAACGTTCCTTTTATATAACAGTAGAGGTCCGTGGTTTATACTAAATATTAATTTTTGGCATTTATAAATTTTAAGAACTGACGAGCAATTTTTACCCAATTATTGCGTCAATTACCTGCCTACATCTTTTTCTCTTGTTAGTAGCTGCAGGTCTGCTGGGGTTATATCTAGGCTATGGCAAATGACGGTGGTTAAATGGCTAACGACATGGACTACGACCTGGGTGTTCAAAATTTAAATCCAGTTCATCCCACAAAAAAAACACTTTCATTTATAATGTTGGCAACCTTCACATGGTCCTCCACATAAGTACCCGATCTCTTTCTAGAAAGAATTCTGCCAACAAAGAATCATGATTCATACGATACTTCAGGTAGGCATTGATCAAATTTATCGATTTCCACAGCCAGACAGCGTCGAAGCCCACAAGAGCCATAAGGGGGTCCCTGAAGTCCTTTGGGGGGCGTGAAAGACTGAAAGTTTCTAGCAACATTACTAGATGTTTCTCAACTTGTGATTATTATTCTGATTTTTATTTTACTAACTGCAAGCCTGGCTTTGCTCGGGCCCTATGTACTGTTCATAACTTTATGTTTATATATATATATATATATATATATATATATATATATATATATATATATATATATATATTAAAGTTTGACTCATGTCCCAGTAACCTACATCTAAAATTTCAAGTATTTAGACCCAAAATTGGCGAAGGCCCTGTCGGTGGGGCATTAGAATATGCCGACTGCCCCCCCCCTGCAGAGGGTAAAAATCCCTCAATAGGGGTCCTGGATATGACAAACTATATCCAGTGGTGAGACCCAGCTTGTGGGCTTTGGGGAGTGTGGAACCACCCTTTAATTACCATTGCTCCCAGGTCCACTCTGACCCGGAGTGGTAGTACCTGTTAGGGTCCCAACTATGGGTTGAATAGAAACCGACGTGAAAACAACAAATATACTCTATTAAAAAAAATTTTCTTCAAAATCTTTGGATTCGGCATTAAATAACCCGAAAAGGGTTGATATGCCGTAAAACAAAAACAACCAACCAACCAACCAACCAAAATTGGCGGAGGAGTTTGCTAGAGTCTGCAAAGATCAAATCTTTCAACTTCCACCTCTTTGGCAGCCAAATTTTCGCCCAAAAACTGATTAAAAATCTTGCTGCATGTTTGAATACTCTTTATATCAAATTTCAAATGTTTAGACCCAAAATTCGCGGAATAGTTTACTAAGTAAAATCTTTGGCAGCCAAATTTTCGGCCAAACCCCTAATAAAAAGCTTTCTCTACGTCTGAATATACTTTCTGTAAAATTTCAAATGTTTAGACCAAAAATTAGCTGAGTAATTTGGTAGAGACCGCAGAGGTAAATATTTTTTAAACTTTGACTCCAATTTTTACCCCTTAACATTTATTGTTTTGAGCTCAAATTAAATTAAAACGTTTGATCCATGTCCAAGTAACCTATATCTAAAATTTCAATTGTTTAGACCAAAAATTGGCGGAGAAGTTTTGGTAGAGTTTTCAATGATCAACACGTTGAAATTTGACTCCTTGACAACTAAATTTCTGGCCGAAAACCGATTAAATAGATTTTCCCAAATCTCAATACCCTTTATGTCAAATCTCGAGTTTGTAGACTGAAAATTGACAGAGTAGTTTGGTAGGAAAATGTACACACACACACACACACACACACTCACACACACTCACACACAGAGGCGATTTCACTTTTATAAATATATAAATTGATTATTATTTTAGCAATGGTATGGTATATTAAGTGACCCATTTGATTTATCGTTGTTACTGTTCTCATTCGATCGACAGTGTAGAATTTTGTTTAATAAACTATTATGAATGTTCAATTATTTATTATCACTTTAATTATATACTACCAATACTATTAAAATTTTTATGTCTGGTTTGAAAATTGATTTCAGTGGAGTTGTAAAGTTGTGTTCTGTCCCGCCTGCAATCTTTTGAGTCAGCTTCAATAATCCTAATAACATACACGTCCGTTCGCATAACACGATGTCTTTCAACTCGACGGTCGTTCCTTTTACCGCTTATTTTATGCATCTTGCACAAACTAATTTGCATAGAGTTTGCGTTACTCACACGTGATCGTCAAATTCAAAAGCAACGTCGCCATTTTAGCTTTTTTTTTTTTTTTTTTTCGGGGATTATTATTTTTTTCCTTAAGTGAAGGAACACGACATCTGCACTAGTCAGATAAGCTACGTGTTTCCCTACATTATGTAAGGACGCATCGAGGGAGGAGGGGCGTAATAGGTATCTTAGTGTTCTAGGAGGGCGTTTGCTACAAAAGGTTGATTGATTTGTAAATATATACATTATAGTTATTGCTAGCATTGCAATATTGAATGTACTGACACATTCAATGCAGGCTCGGGATCAAATGTGCCGTGCTATATTATGGGATGATGATTTCTTTCTAGGTTTCATGACTAGGTTTTCTTTTTCATTCTGTTCTTAAGATACTTTTTTCAATGATTAGAAATGAATTACGCAAATAAAACTTTTAATGTTAACAGATGAATGTGTATTGGGTCTGGCAATACTGTCGTGAATATTTCTATCTCCTAGTCCATATTACATTCTGTTTTTTTTTTTTTTTTTTTTTTTTTTTTTTTACACACAGTGATCACCACTTATCAAGGCCCGGAAGCCACTCAGGGATAAGGGTTATTGCAAGTACATTATGTTAGTGGAGATTTGATGAATTGTTTACTTAAGAGGGCGGTTTCTATTTTCAAGGTTTTTTTTTCTGTAATCTATATATCTATAAAAGTGAAATTGTGTGTGTGTTTATGTGTGTGTCTGTGTGTCTGTGTGTGTGCATTTCCCTACCAAACTATTCTGGCAATTTTCAGTCTACAGACTCGAGATTTGACATAAGGAGTATCGAGATTTAGGAAAATCTTTTTACAGCGGTTTTCGACCAGAAATTTAGCTGTCAAGGGGCCAAAGTTCAACGATTTGACCTTTGAAAATTCTACCAAGCTCCTCTGCCAATTTTGTGTCTAAATAATTTAAAATTAGATGTAGGTTACTTGGATAGTGATCAAACTTTTTAATTTAATTTGAGCCCCAAACAATAAATCTTAAGGGGTCAAAATTGGGGTCAAATTTAAAAAAAAAAATAATCTCTGCGGTCTCTACCAAATTACCCAGCCAATTTTTAGTCTAAACATTTGAAATTTTACATAAAGTACATTCAGGTATAGGTTTTTAAATCGTTTTTTGGCCGAAAATTTCGCTGCCAAGGAGTCAAAGTTCAAAAGATTTTATCTTTGCGGTCTCTAGCAAACTATTCAGCCAATTTCGGGTCTAAACATTTGAAATTTTACATAAAGAGTATTCAGATATACAGCAAGCGTTGTGATCAAGTTTTGGGCGAAAATTTGGCCGCCAAGACGTGAAAGTTGAAAGAGTTGATCTTTGCAGACTCTACCAAATTCTTCCGCCAATTTTGGGTCGAAACACTTGAAATTTTAGATGTAGGTAACCGGAACATGAGTCAAACTTTTTAATATATACATATACATATGCACATAAAGTTATGAACAGTACATAGCGCCCGAGCAAAGCCAGACTGAACTACTAGTAAGAAAATAAAAAAAAAATGTCAGGACGTTTCACGAACGCTGCAATTCGTACCAACTTCTCTTACCTTAAACCGTAATTCAAAACACCATCTCTCAACGTCTATGCTCTCATTCGGATGTCAAAAACTTAACTGCCTGTCCTCTCCAATTCGTCCTTCTTATAACCGCTATTCCTCTCATATGCTGCAAATTAATGTAACATGTATATAAAAATCCATCTACAAACTTAAGTTTTTTTTCTTTTGTTTTTCTTGTCCGATCTCGTCACCATATAGGCTAGACAGAGCCACTGCCGCTGGAGTAAGTAGTATTTTCCATTACCTTCGTCACATTCCCATACTTCAGTCTTAATAACTTCTTTGTGTTCAACTTCTGCTATTGTTTCCTCAGTAAATTCTATGATTTTGCAGTTATTGCTCTTCGCATGTCAATGTTGTGCTAATTTTCTATCTCTGTTTTGTCACTTTTCCTTGTGTTCTGTAACGCCATTTATCTTTCCATTATTTTTGTAACGTAAGCGTTACATGTACACACTCTTGACTCACCCGCTGTATATTTTCACCTGTTTAACGTGATCCTCGATCTGCGCACACGTTCTTCTTTTTATAATCCTTTTCCTTGTCGTGACGTCAGTTCACACACGGATCAGTCATTTGCATACAGCTGTCATACCCGCGTCAGCACTCTGTTACACTTCCATTAATTCCAACTTTACAATCCATCTTGTTATTGGTTTACTGCATTAATCGTTTCTAATTATCTGGATATAGTCCCTGTTATTGTCTACCCCGAGATTACGACACTACTCATCAGTGGTTGATCCATATTATTCTTGTTTGTGAAATTAGATGGTCTTCAATATTTACATGTCATATTTTAGTATAAGCGGCCAGACCAGAAGCAGGAATAATTTTCATGTCACATGAATAATGTTTATTTCGTGAGATATAAGATGTCCATGCACATATTTAGAGGGGATAATTACAACAAAACGAGACACAGCTACAAAATTATATACTAGAAGGTAGCCCTCTATATCAAAGTGGCATAGTGCATTGTTTGAGGTGAAAATGCAATTTAAATATATATATATATATATATATATATATGTGTATATGTGTGTGTGTATGTTTTTGTGTATATATGTGTATATGTTTGTGTGTATATATGTGTATATGTTTGCGTGCATATATGTGTACATGTTTGTGTGTATATATGTGTATATGTTTGTATATGTGTGTATATATGTATGTTTGTATATGTGTGTATATATCTATATGTTTGTATATGTTGGTATGTGTATATATCTATATGTATGTATATACGTGTATATGTTTGTATATGTTGGGATGTATATATACGTACATGTATATATATATGCATGTATGTATATACTGGCAATTCAGCCCGGCTTTGCTCGGGCCCTATCTACTGTTCATAACTTCATGCGCATATATATATATATATATATATATATATATATATATATATATATATATATATATATATACATATATATATATATATGCATTAAAAAGTTTGACTCATGTCCAGGTAACCTACATCTAAAATTTCAAGTGTTTCTATTCGCTCTATTAAATAATAATAATAATAATAATAATAATAATAATAATAATGATTGTAGACTTATTATTTGATTATTGGAATGAAACTCAACAACACACACATACACACACACACACATATATATATGTGTGTATATATATATACACAAACACTCCTATAATATTTTTGTTGTGTGTATTTATTAAAACCCCTTTTTTCTACTTATTTATATATTTATTTGCTTCCCCACGGAAGCAAATTAGACACAAGGTCGTTTTTAATGTGGGGTTAAACCAGCTCCCCTTAAACAAGGGTAAAAAGGAGGAACTCTGGCAGTATCCAAAAAAATAGTAATTGTTTCAGTATGAAGGAATTAATGGAATCTAAAGTCTTAGGGGGACAATTTTATAAGGTTTCTTAAGTTCTTTATACAAAAGTTTTTTATATGTAGGATAGTCAAGTTTATAATAATTAATTCTGAAGCTAAACTTTTACTAACTTCTATGAACATTCATAACTTCACTGAAATAATTTCTCCGGGTACTCCTAGATTCACCCTCAAAGATCATAAACCTAATTTCTTTTGCCCATCTAACTCTGACTTAGGAGCTGTAAGCAAAAATATCTTAGATAGAATCATCCCTTCTATTAAAGAAAAAGTAGGTTTCCCTCTTTGGCTGAATTCGGCGGATTCCGTAATTAATTAGTTTGTTTCCCTTAAAAATAAACACCTCCTTAACTTCATAACATTTGACATCCAAAACTATTATCAATCAATTTCTCCGATCCTTTTATCTTTGTTAAAAGAAATTCTGAGTTAACTAATTTAGGAATAAAATTAATTCTCCTAACGAGAAAGTCCCTTATACATTTTAACAATAAGCTTTGGACTAGAAAGGATACCCCTGATAATTTTGACATCTTGCTGGGTGCTTCTGACTCTGCAGAAGTTACCGATTTAGTGGGACTCTTCTTACTGAAAGAACTTAAATACCACTTTAAACATATCCAAAGGGGTCTTTATAGAGACGATGCCCTTTTTACTACAACAGCCAGGCCAAGAGAGTACAACAAAACAATTAAAAAATTACATAACTTCTTCAATAACTTTGGCCTTTCTATAATTATCGAACCAAACAAAAAAACTTCAAATTTTCTATATGTTACACTTAATCTTAACACTGAAACTCATAGCCCCTATCATAAACCTAATCTTACGCTTTTATACGTCCATAAATCTTCTAACCACCCCAACTCAATTATAAAATTTATTGTACCATCTGTCTCTAGAAGAATTTCTGCTCTTTCTGCTGATAAAAAACTTTTAATCAAAATGCTACTTTCTTCAATAATGCCTTATGGAACTCAGGGCACAAGGAAAAGATTAAATACAACAATTATGCTCTTGCAGGCCGCCTTAAATCTGTAATCACACACAATATGACCCGTAAGAAACCAGTTCAAATAACAAGATCTGCCGCTATCAATAACAATGAACCAGTCTACATTTATAATCCAAACCAAAATATAATCGCAATGCCTCTAACCCACCTAGTCGCATCAGGAGAAAGAAAAATATTTGGTTTAATCCTCCATTTAGCCTAAATGTCAAAACTAATATACCCAAGGAATTCTTCAACATTGTACAAAACTCTTTAAAATATCCACACAGATATAGTCCTATTTTCAGTAAAAATTCAATCCGAATTTCTTATTCAACAATGCCTAATTTAACACAAAGAATCTTAACATCTAATAACAAAAAAATTAAATCAGCCCAAAAAATCCCTTTCTCAATAAAACCCAAAACTAACTGTAATTGTAATAACAAACATCTTTTCCAACTTAATAATGATTGCATCCATAAAGATGTTATATATTCTTGCACTATTACTGAGCTCCGACGCAATCCTTCCATAATAGACACTAATATTTCGTCTTCAAGTTATTCTTCTTCCCATCCTCCATCTGATATAGTTACTAATCCAATAGACCACTCGAGCAGCTCTTCCATCTACAATCATACAACTAGTAATAATAATAATGATGATAATAATAATAATAATAATATTAATGAGAATAATAATATTTCTCCTAACAGCCATCCTAACACTAACAACACTCATTATCCCCTCCAAAATAGTCCCCATACAGACATTGTCCCACCATTTGTTGAACACTATGAACAAAATTCAAACTATTTAACTAATACAAATCAGCAAATTAATATTAATACCAGACCTCGAGCTTTTAATTAAGTATATGCATATATCGGCGCTACTTCAACATTAATTAAGAAAAGAATATCAAACCACATTTCTTCTTTTAACAACCATAATTCTAATAATAACAAAGGAACTTCTCTAACCACTTTAATAAAAAAAAAACCTTAACTCTAACAATACCCCCTTCTCAATCAAATGGACTATCATTAAAAATGTTAAGTCTTATACTCCAGGCTCTAAGTCATGTCGCCTCCGCACAACCGAAGCTATAACTATAATTACTTCCCCTCAAATTAACAATATAATAAATTCAAAAAACGAACTGATCTCTTTCTGTAATCATAAGTCCAAATTTAATTATGGCAATTTTGAAATTACATAGTTATTACTTTTACCCTTTATATAGATATAAAAAAAATTTCTTTAACTTTATCGTTTTTCTACATACTTAATACTTTATAATTTAATAATCTTTTATTTTAATTCTTTATCTCTTCTTTGCATGGCCGGTTATTTATCTGCATTTTCTGTTTTATTCTTTAAACTTTCCTATCTATCTAATATATTAATCTACCCACATTTTCATATTGTATATATATTTACTTATATTTTACTATATGCATTTTTTCTTGCTTTTTCCTGAATTTGCAGATACCGGCCATCCTCTCCCCTTAAATAATTTATTTCATTTTTTTATTTCATATTTTATTTTTATTTTTTATTTTTATTATTATTTATTATTTATTCTTTATTTATTATTTATTTTCTATTCATTTATTTATTTATTTTCCATTTAGTGTCGTCTAACAACTCTTGTTGACATTTTTTTAAGTGATGACCTGTACATTTCAGTTGACCTTTATTATTTTGCCCTATATATTTTTTTCGCGCCTTTAACATTTCCTGTCTGGGTTATTTTGACTTTTGTTTCCCTTTATTTTATTTTATATTTTATATTTAACTTTATTTTATTTTATATTTTATATTCAACTTTATCATCTTTCTTTTTCTCTCTCCTCTTTCTCTTCCCTGATCTGTCTTATTTATTTTTATGTCTGGGAAGTAGAGTGAAAAGCATATCTTATTTTTCTTTTATTAATATTATTGGAATTATTTCCTTTTTTCCTTGTACACATTTTTGTGAATTATTCCATGGATTTCTGCCTTTGGATTACTATGGACCATCTTCTTCGAATTACGGGATTTCCTTGGATTTTACTTGTACAAATGGAAATTCTTTTAACTTTCTTGAAGTTTTACATTTGGATTTTACCGTCACTGGATTTTTCATCTTCCACCAGACTATCCACTCATGTGTAATCACCTTTTTCGTCACCATATTCCCTCTGCTTCACTTTTTTGTTTTTCAAGTAAGATTTTTGACTTACTTGTTGTTTCATCAAATACTTCTGCATGCAAAATCCGATCCCGCATTTTGCTAATTCCTACCCACTGATGAGAAGGAACGTATTTCTTCGAAACTCCGCGAATTAAGGACTATCCATTTATCTAGTGTTTCCTTTTCAAATTAAATATGGTTTTAACTGATTTCAAAGTGTTTTTTAACATATTTTATTAACTGTTTGCTTATATATATATATATATATATATATATATATATATATATATATATATATATATATAAAATATATTTTAGTCATCGACATACAGACCTGTTTCGTTGTTTCACAACTCATCAGTGCCGCTAGACTAACACCTCTCCCAAGCCGAGGATCGAACCTAGAACCGTCGTGATGACAGTCGGCAGTCCTACCCCCTGACTACGGAATCGGTGGCCGAAATTAAACTGTCCGAATGCGTATTTAAATAAACATCCGTCCGCTACTCGTAGAGGGCTCAAACGTTTTGTTTGTAAACAAATTGCGAGCTTCGCATTATTTCAGCTAAATTAAGTAGCGAGTAAGATAATTTACGAGAGTGCTCTACCGAAGAGGGGAGCTTTATAAAATATATTTTAGTCATCGACATACAGACCTGTTTCGTTGTTTCACAACTCATCAGTGCCGCTAGACTAACACCTCTCCCAAGCCGAGGATCGAACCTAGAACCGTCGTGATGACAGTCGGCAGTCCTACCCCCTGACTACGGAATCGGTGGCCGAAATTAAACTGTCGGAATGCGTATTTAAATAAACATCCGTCCGCTACTCGTAGAGGGCTCAAACGTTTTGTTTGTAAACAAATTGCGAGCTTCGCATTATTTCAGCTAAATTAAGTAGCGAGTAAGATAATTTACGAGAGTGCTCTACCGAAGAGGGGAGCTTTATAAAATATATTTTAGTCATCGACATACAGACCTGTTTCGTTGTTTCACAACTCATCAGTGCCGCTAGACTAACACCTCTCCCAAGCCGAGGATCGAACCTAGAACCGTCGTGATGACAGTCGTCAGTCCTACCCCCTGACTACGGAATCGGTGGCCGAAATTAAACTGTCGGAATGCGTATTTAAATAAACATCCGTCCGCTACTCGTAGAGGGCTCAAACGTTTTGTTTGTAAACAAATTGCGAGCTTCGCATTATTTCAGCTAAATTAAGTAGCGAGTAAGATAATTTACGAGAGTGCTCTACCGAAGAGGGGAGCTTTATAAAATATATTTTAGTCATCGACATACAGACCTGTTTCGTTGTTTCACAACTCATCAGTGCCGCTAGACTAACACCTCTCCCAAGCCGAGGATCGAACCTAGAACCGTCGTGATGACAGTCGGCAGTCCTACCCCCTGACTACGGAATCGGTGGCCGAAATTAAACTGTCCGAATGCGTATTTAAATAAACATCCGTCCGCTACTCGTAGAGGGCTCAAACGTTTTGTTTGTAAACAAATTGCGAGCTTCGCATTATTTCAGCTAAATTAAGTAGTGAGTAAGATAATTTACGAGAGTGCTCTACCGAAGAGGGGAGCTTTATAAAATATATTTTAGTCATCGACATACAGACCTGTTTCGTTGTTTCACAACTCATCAGTGCCGCTAGACTAACACCTCTCCCAAGCCGAGGATCGAACCTAGAACCGTCGTGATGACAGTCGGCAGTCCTACCCCCTGACTACGGAATCGGTGGCCGAAATTAAACTGTCGGAATGCGTATTTAAATAAACATCCGTCCGCTACTCGTAGAGGGCTCAAACGTTTTGTTTGTAAACAAATTGCGAGCTTCGCATTATTTCAGCTAAATTAAGTAGCGAGTAAGATAATTCACGAGAGTGCTCTACCGAAGGGGCTCGACAATATTTTTCGACACCTTGAAAAAAGTACTTCAAGGTAGTTACTAGTGCCAAAAACTTTTGAGATTGTAAGTACGTAGTTGAGGAGTGAAAATCCTAATGTGATAATTTTTTTTGTTTGGCTTTGATAATTTTAGATTTTGTGATTTTTGCGAAAACTTACGCGACACTATTTTTCGGACATGACAAAAAATCTTATTTTATTAAAAGGTATGTTCATGTATATATTGCTGTATGCAAATTTCCTGCTTGTACACTTAGCTGTTATCATTAGAATCAATTATCTGTTCTATTCTACTGGCAAAAAATTCAGTTTAATGAGGTAAAATGCATTCAAAAGAAGTCGTTTGTTTGGTACGGAAGAAGCAGGTAGATGGCCTCAGCATCCAAAGGATCGCCATGAATTTGAAGCTGTCGAAATCAACGGTCGAATACATGCTGAAGACAAACTCCGAGCGGAAAATGGAGAGAGGACGGAAAAGATCAATTGACAAGAGGACTGAAAGGAGAATGAAGAGGAATGTGACACGGCTTTTGACATTTGGAGAAAAGATACAGCAAGAAAAGTGAAGGAGAAATGTGAATTGGATGTAAACGTCCGAACAGTACAATGAACGCTGCATAGGATTGGTTTGAAGTATGCAAAGGTTAAAAAAAATATACACTAGCAAAGAAACACAAAGGAACAAAACTGGAGAGTGCTAAAAGGTGGTTAACAAAGCATGTTGACTTTAAGAAGGTTATATTTACTGATGAGAAGGGTTTCAAGTTTGATGGACCCGATGGATGGTGTACTTGGTCGAAAAGGGGTGAGTCTGTTGTACTGAACAAACGATAGATGACAGGAGGAAGAGGAGGAGGAGGAGGAGTTATGGTTTGGGGTATAATCTTTGCTAATGGAAAAATATGGTTGGAATGGCTGAAAGGACGACAGAACAGCGAAAGCTACAAACAGTTGCTGGACGAGAAAGCTTAACCAAAGATAAGATGAGATGTGGAATGATTCTTTCTACAGCAAGACAATTGCAGCATCCATGTGTCAAAACTCATGAAAGAATGGATGGCTAAAGTGAATATGACTACTTTGGAATGGCCTCCAAAATAGCCAGATCTAAATTTAATGGAAAATGTTTGGGAAATGCTTGCGTAATTTGTCTATGACGGACCTGAAATAACGAAAAAGGCTCAACTATGGTAACGAATACTAGATGCCAAAAAAACAAGTAATAGAAACACGCAAAGATGTTATTGTGCATATGTTTGATCATTATGAAGATAGTCATTGAAAAGAAAGGTGATATTACAGACTATTAACAGTTTTTCAACGATGTCCGAAAAATAATGTCGCGTGTGTTTTGTAAAAAATTATGAAAATTAAATATTTTCCCTTACATAATCGATTTTCTTCCATTTTTATTACAGGCGTTGTCTTTATGTGTTTATGCAATTCTACTGATTTCGCTACTCTATGGAATTCGGAAAGTCGAATACTAAAGTGTCCGAAAAATATTGTCGGGCCCTTGTGTGTGTGTGTGTGTGTGTGTGTGTGTGTGTGTTGCCTACATAACTCCGAAGTTAAGCAACCATGAGGCTGAGCACTACAAGATGGGTGACCATTTTGCGAATGCTAGGCGCCGTATGTGTTTGATACAACTGCATCTAGTATCACGCTTGTTCGTCTTGACCCTGACTTGCCATCAGGATCAAGTGTTTCTGGACGATAGTGTGGTAGATGCAAGTTTAACAAAGTCAAACGCAAGTCACAGCATCATCAGATAGTTGACAAACCAGTAATTTACTTTCCTCCCCAAGAGGCAGAGTTAGACACAAGATACGTTTTTGATGAAGGGAAAATCAGGCTCCCCAAAATGGGTCACTCTGGATAAGAACAAACATAAAAATTGTCCCAGTCCAGAAAGATTTCTCCTCATTGAACGAGGAAAGGATAGGTTAAGTGTAGCATCAGAACCGATAGAGGAAAGTAACTTATAACAGCTCTTCGAGGAAACAGGAGTCAGCACAGTTTGGCCAACGAAATTTGTGGCATCGCGTAGTGGCAGACTTGTACCTCGTCATTTTGGAAAAGGGTGAGGAAACAACGGCTTCTAAATACAGAACAACTTTTTTAGGCCGTATAGTTTTCCGTAAGTGAAAAAATATCACGTAACAACAAAATGCCGAAAGAAATTATCGTATTTTTAGCAAAATGCCCAGTTATTTATCGATTTTTTTCTTTTATGGTATCGATTCTTCAAAGCATTTCCTATATAATGGTACATCGGCAATATTAGGTTCACTAAAAGGAAATTATTTATTTCTTTTTCAATGATTAAAATGTAGTGTTTGTCGTAAAAATAATGCAATATATATATATATATATATATATATATATATATATATATATATATATATATATATATTGCTAATCTGAAAGATAATAATTATTATTAACATATTCAACGAATTTCAGTTTTTAAAATACAAAAGGTTTAAAAAATATAAACGCATTTAAAATTCGGATTCTCAACCTTAAAATCTGATACGTGTACAGTTGTTTATTTTTATTTTATCTACAATCCTTACCCTCCCCACAATACAATATATTTTGTTCAGTTTCGGCTGATATTTTTAAGCATATTTGTAACCACAGATAAAGAAAGGAGGTTTTGTAGTCTCTCTCTCTCTCTCTCTCTCTCTCTCTATATATATATATATATATATATATATATATATATATATATATATATATATAGATTATGAAAAAAACTTTATTTTGTTCTTCACGTAATAATCGGTGAAAATTTCGTATTGATTGGATAATTACTTGATTTTTGGTAAATTTTTAAAGAAAGACTCCGTCAAAAAATACTTATTCATCTCTTCTTTATCATCATCATCATCATCATCATCATCATCATCATCATCATCATCATTATATATGACACAACTCTATAAGTGCTAACATAAAGATTATTTACAACTATTATACGAAAAAGGTCAAAGTAGTTTATATTATCATTATGAGCACCCTCAAAATGTATTGTTGGATTGCCACGAATAACAGACGTGCCCAGGGTGATGAAAACAAAGTTTACGGCAACGATTATTGTCTTTGGTGTGGTTTCAAGTGAGGGCCACATCATGCTACCTCACATCTTTGAAGTCGGCTTGAAAGTAAACACCAAAGTGTTCCTGGATGTGCTGAAGAGTGTGGTGATCCCGTGGTGCAATCAGGTGGCCGCTGGCAGACCACGAGTATGACAGCAGGACTCGGTGCCTGCACACAAGTCCAAAGAGACCCAGGCCTGGCTTCAGAAGGAGTGCTACGACTTTGTACACTTCTCTCAATGGACCCCCACCTCCCCGTGACCTGAACTCGCTGGACTACTTCATTTGGTTATACGTTAACATCCATAACATGACGTCTCACAATACTACAGCCAGCCTGATGGCCACCATTCTCCGAGTATTCGCCGAGCTCCCGCCAACGCTTGTAGAAAAGGCATACTTCTAGTTCCAGAACCGTGTCGAGGCGGTGATAGAGGCTGAAGGCGGCTACATTGAATAGATGTCAGCTCTACTACAAAATCAAGTTACCTGATTTGATTTTTTCAATAAAAGTTTTAAAATAAAGCTGTAGTGTTGTTTTCTTTAGGGCGACAATTTTATCGTTCCATCCCGTATACGAACATAAAATGCGTTGCTGTATTATTTATTATTATTTTAGGTTTAAGAAATGAATTAAAAAAAAAAAAACTTAACCTTTGTCGTTTCTATTTATTTATTTATTTATTGTCTAGAATAATGTATTTATTTGATTACCCTAATCCCAAACCAAACCCCAAATCCTCTAATGCCATCCTTGTATTAAAATAGAAACAATCTCATGAAATCCCAAACCGCCATTTTGTTAAATTTTATACTCCAACACTTCCTCCGCTTCTATGCTGTGATTATTCTACTCCGCCTACTTTTCACTTTTTAATTAAAAAATACATTTCCAAATTGAACAAGATTCGAGATGAATGTAGCATATCTTTCATCGTGAACGTGCATCGTCCAAAAATGACAGTTTCAACTGGATGGTGATGCTGGATCTCCGTTGAAAGCTACGAACCCCACGCCTTGCCCACCCTACAGCTGCCAAGCGTCGGATGTTGAACCGAAAAAAATTATTCGGGTATTGATTTTGAGATGGACTGAAGCTTCTTTGTATCATCGGCACTGATTCTTCGCCTCAGCACAATTCTGTTTACTCTACTCCAACCACCACCCAGTGCTTCCTTGTTCCTCCTATCGCCGCATTAACCTAACACCATCTCTCTCAAATATCCACGTTTTCTTTTTGTTTTCTTTTTTCCAAAAAAGAAGGCTTCTTTAGATGTTTCCACGCATCTGTACCTTCGTCCATCCGTCATGCTTCAGTTTCAATGGTATTTGCATTGCACAATGCGCAGATTGGACGGACGTATCTTAAGAATGTCCGCTATTTATTTGTTTCTTTTATGTTATTACTACTAAGACTATTAATATTGTTATTACTATTATCATTAATATTATTGTTGTTATTATTATTATAATTATTTAGATTATTATTATTATTTAGATTATTATTATTATTATTATTATTATTATTATTGTTGTTATTATTTAGATTATTATTATTATTATTATTATTATTATTATTATTATTATTATTTGGCCTATTATTATTATTGTTGCTGTTGTTATTATTATTTAGATTATTATTATTATTATTATTATTATTAATATTATCGTTGCTGTTATTATTATTATTATTATTATTATTATTATTATTATTATTATTAATATTATTATTATTAATATTATTGTTATTAATATTATTATTATTATTATTATTATTATTATTATTAATATTATTATTATTAATATTATTATTATTATTATTATTATTATTATTATTATTATTATTATTATTAATATTATTGTTGCTGTTATTATTATTATTACTATTATTATTAATATTATTGTTGTTATTATTATTATTATTATTTAGATTATTATTATTATTATTATTATTATTATTATTATTTGGCCTGGCCTATTATTATTATTATTATTGTTGCTGTTGTTATTATTATTTAGATTATTATTATTATTATTATTATTATTATTATTATTATTAATATTATTGTTATTATTGTTGCTGTTATTATTATTATTATTATTATTATTATTATTATTATTATTATTACTACTACTACTACTACTATTACTATTATTTCACTCATTATTAGCATTGTTATTATTGGTATCATTATTATTATTGTTATTATTGGTATCATTATTAGCATTGTTATTATTGGTATCATTATTATTATTGTTAATATTTTCATTGTTGTTATTGTTATTTAGATCATACTATTATTATTATTATTTCACTCACTAGATGTTCTCTTATAGGTCATCGTCAGAGATTGCACATCGACATCAACCACTTTATTATTTTTTGGAGGCATCATCGCAAAATCACCTAATCTTTTTTAATAATTTGGGTGGAAATATTTTTTCTTTTTTAATAATTTGGGTGGGAATATTCATCCATTGGAGATCAGATCAGTGCTATCTTTTATCCTTTTTTTTATTCTCCTCGACTATTTGGTGTGGTGGCAGTCGATTTTACAATTTCAATTTTTCTTGGTTCTATGTGGTGTTCCTCTATCTCACCCCTTTAGGGTCGAATTCAAGCCTGGTTGAGAACCTCTACTCTAAGGGTTCTAACGTTTCTCAAACAATTAAATGCTATTTTTGTAGAGCGATTTCTCTTTCCAATCAATTTTTGTAGAGCGATTTCTCTTTCCAATCAATTTTTGTAGAGCGATTTCTCTTTCCAATCAATTTTTGTGAAGCGATTTCTCTTTCCAATCAAAATGCGCCTCGGCATCACTTTCTTTATTGAATCCATATCTGCATATTCTTTTGTGTCCTCTCCTTCGTCTTTCGACCCTTCTTGACTATTGGTGTGGTGTTATTCGATGCTGACACCACATTTTTTGGAGTGGGGTGGTAAGTTAACTTACAGTTTTATAGCCTCGGTTTTCTTGGTTCCATGTGGTGTTCCTCTGGCCCACCTCCGCTCCATTTATGTTGCAGTTTCTATATGGCTGGTTAGCGTTTGTAGTCCACGTCAATTCGTCTCTGCATTATTGTTATTCACTGTATCTTCTCAGCTGTCTCCCTGGTTGTTATTATTATTATTATTATTATTATTATTATTATTATTATTATTATTATTATTATTAATATTATTGTTGCTGTTATTATTATTATTACTATTATTATTAATATTATTGTTGTTATTATTATTATTATTATTTAGATTATTATTATTATTATTATTATTATTATTATTATTATTATTATTTGGCCTGGCCTATTATTATTATTATTATTGTTGCTGTTGTTATTATTATTTAGATTATTATTATTATTATTATTATTATTATTATTATTATTATTATTATTATTAATATTATTGTTATTATTGTTGCTGTTATTATTATTATTATTATTATTATTATTATTATTATTATTACTACTACTACTACTACTACTACTATTACTATTATTTCACTCATTATTAGCATTGTTATTATTGGTATCATTATTATTATTGTTATTATTGGTATCATTATTAGCATTGTTATTATTGGTATCATTATTATTATTGTTAATATTTTCATTGTTGTTATTGTTATTTAGATCATACTATTATTATTATTATTTCACTCACTAGATGTTCTCTTATAGGTCATCGTCAGAGATTGCACATCGACATCAACCACTTTATTATTTTTTGGAGGCATCATCGCAAAATCACCTAATCTTTTTTAATAATTTGGGTGGAAATATTTTTTCTTTTTTAATAATTTGGGTGGGAATATTCATCCATTGGAGATCAGATCAGTGCTATCTTTTATCCTTTTTTTTATTCTCCTCGACTATTTGGTGTGGTGGCAGTCGATTTTACAATTTCAATTTTTCTTGGTTCTATGTGGTGTTCCTCTATCTCACCCCTTTAGGGTCGAATTCAAGCCTGGTTGAGAACCTCTACTCTAAGGGTTCTAACGTTTCTCAAACAATTAAATGCTATTTTTGTAGAGCGATTTCTCTTTCCAATCAATTTTTGTAGAGCGATTTCTCTTTCCAATCAATTTTTGTAGAGCGATTTCTCTTTCCAATCAATTTTTGTGAAGCGATTTCTCTTTCCAATCAAAATGCGCCTCGGCATCACTTTCTTTATTGAATCCATATCTGCATATTCTTTTGTGTCCTCTCCTTCGTCTTTCGACCCTTCTTGACTATTGGTGTGGTGTTATTCGATGCTGACACCACATTTTTTGGAGTGGGGTGGTAAGTTAACTTACAGTTTTATAGCCTCGGTTTTCTTGGTTCCATGTGGTGTTCCTCTGGCCCACCTCCGCTCCATTTATGTTGCAGTTTCTATATGGCTGGTTAGCGTTTGTAGTCCACGTCAATTCGTCTCTGCATTATTGTTATTCACTGTATCTTCTCAGCTGTCTCCCTGGTTGTTGTTATTATTATTATTATTATTATTATTATTATTATTATTATTATTATTATTATTATTGAATTTATTCTTCCGCTTTACAATTCTGTTTGTCTTTCATTTTTCTTTTGATTGATTCAATTTATCAGTTTTTTTTATGTGTTCAGATTTATTTGTTCCGCGCTCTAACGCTTTCGGCGAATTCTGTCTTTCCCGCCTTCATGTCTTTCCCGCCTTCGCTTTATGCTTCCAATTCTCTCTCGAACAGTAATTCGATTTCACGCTTGCTTTTTATTCATAACTAAATATTTATCCTAACTGACTGTTCAGGAATCAACACAGTGTATAATTCTTAAAAAAAAAAAAAAAAAAATCTAACACATACGATTCATCATTTACCAAGTCCAGAAGCTAATTGAGAATAAAGGTTATGCGATTCTTAGTTTGATGACCAATAGGATGAGAGGATTGAAAATGCTGAATATAAATGAAAAAAATTGATTAAGAGAACAGCTCGACAAATATTGAACATTGGACTTGAAGGCGATAATATTGTAGCCTGTAGAGAAGCAGCCGGATGGTAATGCGCATCATAAATAAGTTTTTGAAACGAAACTGTTCATGAAAATGTTGCGTATAGAGAGGAAAAAGAAATGGAAAGTTGTTTGCAGTGGTGTGACAATCAAAATTCTTACTGTGAATAATTTACAAGATAGGGACTGGAGATTGGAGCTAGGTCGAGCACTTACGACAGTAATAACGATCGAGTAGAGAAAGACTAGCAAACTAAGTTCTCTGAGAAAGGCTGTATACGAAGAAATATATATATAATTTCTCTTAGTGTGCATTCCGTTTCACGTTTTCTCGGAAACTACTGCGTCGATCTAGCTGAAATTTTGCATGGATCTTTTTGGTACGGTACAGCGAACTAAGTATCCATTCGATGTACATTTAGAAATTACTAGGGACTAGTCACCACAATACCGCAGCATTTACTCTAGAAGTTTTCTCGGAAGCTACTAACCAATCTGGATGAAATTTTGTATAGACTTAATATATATATATATATATATATATATATATATAGTCATCCACATACAGTGCTGTTTCGCTGTTTCACAGCTCATCAGTGCGGCTAGACAGGCAACTGCCTCAAGCCAGGATCAAAACCCGACCACCCAAATGACAGTCATGGCTTCTCACCATTACGCTATACGGCTGATGCTGTGTGGGTAATGAATTAACGATGTTTGACATATATATATATATAAAATGAATAAAAAAAGCGACAGTGAAGATAAAATACAACAAAATGTAGATAAAATAAAATAAAAACGCAGATATACCAACCCAACTCAACTTTGATATGTTCAGTTTTTATTTCGTCTTTGTTGTTGAAAAGATATCTTCGAAAATGAGTAAAAGTAAATTATAATTTTGAATGTTAAGATTTGTGTTCCTTGATAGAAACGCTGATTGAGTTTGAATAACATGAAATACTTATTAGATACGTTTGAAGCCAAAACAACGCATTATTACAAAATAAACAGATATTTATTTTGTTTGAAATTTATATTGAAATTTATAAATATATTTCGAAGATACATTTCATCATTAGTATGTCTTTCTTTCTTTCTTTCTTCTTTGCCATGTTGTTGATGGAGCATAGTCAGTAGAAGTCCGTTTGATGTTTTTACGGTAATCTTTTCAAATGTCGGAACGGTGCGTTGGTCACGCGAAATTCACGTTAGGGTTTGTGTTCTTTGATAGAAGCACTGGTCGAATTGGCGGATGAATTTGGTAGAATCTGCAAAATTCAACTCTTTAAACTTTGACCTTTTGGCAGCTAAATTTTCGCCCCAAAACTGATTAAAATGCTTGCCGTATGTCTGATTACCCGTTCTGTATAAATTTCAAATTCTTGAACAGAAAATTGGTTGAGTAGTTTACTAGACACCGCAAAGTACAAATCTTTAGAACTTTGACCCATTGTCAGCTCAATTGTCGACCAAAACCAATTAAAATCTCTGCTCTACCTCCGAATACACTTTATGTATAAAATTTAAAATGTTTAGACCAGTAATTGGCCGAGTAATTTGGCAGAGACCTCAGAGGTAATTTTTTTAAACGTTGATCCAAATGTGGACCTCGTAACATTTATTTTTTTGTGCTCAAACCAAATTAAAATGTTTAGGCCATGTCCAAGTACAGAACATCTAAAGTTTAAAGTTTTAGACAATATATATATATATAAAGTCCTCGCGCGAAAGAGCAGAGCACAAAATGTTTTAAATAATAATAATAATAATAATAATAATAATAATAATAATAATAATAGAATAACAATAACAAAGACTGTCGTTGGCGAGGACTACTATTGACCGTAACCAGTAATACAGTCCTTGTGAAATTTTCATCTTTATTTTTCTCGTTATATACTGAACATTTGTTAATGAAACCTATATGAAATATGTTCCTTATTGAATTTTAAAGATTTTCTATTCTGAAAGAAGTTTAAAATAATTTAATCTAAAAAAGTTATTTTAAAGTTTTTGTTAAAAAAATTCAGATTTTTTCATTATTCAGACCTGTATTACAAAGAGGGGGTTGCAACAAATGAGTTGTGGTGTGAGGAGAAATACAAACTGAAACAGAGAGAATATTCAGACCTATAATAATACAAAGAGGAGGTTGCAAAAATGAATTGTGGTGTGAGGAGGAATACAAACTGAAATAGAGAGGAAGAGAGTTTTAAAATATAATCTTAAAAAGATAAGATACAAGTTTGAAAAGCATTTCATCCAAGGCATGAAAATTGTTAAGCAAAATGTTTTTACTATAGGCTTTAAAAAGAAAGGTACAAGATTCAATTTGAAATTTATTTATCTTCAAAGTGCACTTTTATAAATTTTACAAAGTAAGATATAAAAATTTAATTTAAATTGAATCAAAAAATTACCTTGGATATATTTTATGTAATGTACATTTTGTTGCAATTTAAAAATAGTATCTTTCATCTAGAAATTAATGATATAGATATAAAATTTTCAATAATTTTTTTTAAAAAAGTGCACCAGAATGTACATTACATAAAATAAATCCAAGGTAATTTTTTGATTCAATTTTGTTAATTTTTAGTCTACAGACTCAAAATTTGAGGAGGGAAAGAACGGGGTAAAATCTAACGTTTATGCTGTTACGACCATCGCCAAACCGGAAGCGACATTTTTTTTAAATTAAGGCTAGACAATCTAAAGGAGAGGATAACTTTAAAAAATATCGGCGAAAAAAGTGACCACCCTCTGTAGAAAAGGGCCTAGTTGAAGGGGAAAATATTAATGCTTTTAGCCAATTTTTCGATATTTGTCGTATGAAAGGTCGAACTTTAAAACGATACTGATCTTGGTAAAATCCGTCGCCTCTATTGAAAGTTTAAGGCAGACATGCAAACAGACATACGTACATACATTTTTATATTGGTAACTAAAAATTTTCGACCCAAACTGATGAAAAAGCTTGCCCTATCTCTGAATACCCTTTATGTAAAGTTTCAAATATTTAGACCAGAAATTGTCTGAGTAATTTGGAAGAGACCGCAGAGGTCATTTTTTTAAAACTTGGACC